>NC_056745.1:681004456-681095671 GCF_019279795.1 Protopterus annectens | reverse complement strand
TAAAAAATTATATATATATATATATATATATATATATTTATATAAACACACACACGTGTGTACGTATATATATGCATATACACAAATAAAAACCATGAACAGTACAAAACTAGCTACAATATTGAAAAGGATCTGAAGAACAGAGAAATGAAGCCTGTAAAAGAAAATCACGCTATCGGAATTCTTCTCCCTCCTGAAAAGAAATAAGTCATTAGGGATTATCAGCAAAGCAAGAATGCTGATATCAGTAATTATAACAACATTAAAACAAATCATGTCATATGAGCAGTTACTAAATTAAGCACACTTCAGTTCTAGCTCAGTCTCTCAGTCTCTCACCTGCTCATACAGCCCCTAGCTGGAGTAGACATATTTCCTCACCAAAATGACATTAGTGCCACTGTTCTGAATGTCAGTGTCCTCACATCCATTGCTCTCTTTAAAAGGCTTTATAGAAGCATTGATTGGTCTTTTCATCTCTTTCAAGTACAGCACAGCACTTTTTTTTAACAGAAGGTGACAAACCTATCTAGGGTGCCCTTCAAATGCAAACAGTCTATCCCCCCATCCTTGTATTCCCCCTCAACTCCTTCACCTATATGATGTCTTCATTAGCTCTTCTGTGCATTCCATCTCTACTATCCATTCAGGAAGTGCTGTCCATGAGTTCAAATTCCACACCATGAAGTAGTTTCACAGTGTCTTGGAGAAGTTGGTCTCTATTCTACTGATAGCATCCACTACTCCTCCCTTCTAGCTACAGTCCAGAATGATCCCTTCATATATCCACAATTTGATCTTCTGCATCATCAAGTCTCTTCTTCGCCACTTTGTCTCCTGGTCTCTAGATGGAAGAGTACCAGCCCTTTTAATTTGCGGTCATGCCCTTTCATCTTTTCCCTCAACTTCATGCACTTTTTCTGCTGGCTTTCGTATGGTCTTCTTCCGCAGCCTGTCACATGAACTCTAGAAATGCAGGTAGGCCTCAAGTGTTGACCTGATCTAAAGAGAAGCATTATGTTTTGTATCGATGTGTGTATTCCCTCAGGGATACCACCAAAATTCTGCTGCCTACCATTAAGGCTCATTCTACACTGCACCACACAGATGAATGCCCTTCCCTGCATACCCTCCTGCAGTGGTATAACCCTAGCAGACCTCGCTGCTCTAAAGATAAATTCCTGGCTCAACAAACGAAATCCCAGAACTCATCACGGGATGCTTTCTCCTCCAATTACAACTCCAAGATATGGAATACCATACAAGCCCATTTAGGGAACTGGGCCATAAGCTTAGCTTTAAGACAAACTTCAAGGCTCATCTCTTAAATACTAGATTATGTCAATGCTCTCTCTCAACTGGCTATCTTATCTACACTTTCTAATTACATATTCCTCTCTCCTTTTCACCATCACTGATGACTAGTCTACTCTGATTCCATCTTCCCCTCTTTAGATAAACTTTACAATTCTTCTGCCCCATTTACTTTACAAATGATTGAAGTACTATTACTTTGGAACACTCTAAACTCCCTTTGGCATTTACTGATGGATTTATATTGCAACTCGTAGGAGGTTTATTATGTAGGATGTGTTTGCTTTTGTATGCTTGTATGTAACTATGAAATATTTTACCCAACACATTTTTCATTTAATTATCATGCTATCTCAACTGTGATGTACTTGCATTTTATGTACGTCACACATCTCTCTCACACACAGATGACAAGCAGGCAAGGTAGTTCGTTTAGATGCTTTAATGCATAGAAACAGATCAGGATGGATAGCAACACAAACAAACTGGCTAACAGACAGACCTTACATACATACATGCTTACATCTCAACGGCTTACTACAAAATGGCAATCTAGCTTGCACGTGCTCAGTATTTATACACTTGTGCAAGCCCTTGAATACCTTCCTAAAGGTACACACACACACCTACATTTAAGAAGCTTTTCGCCTATTGCCTCTTCTGAAATGGGGTCTTGCATGACCCAGTTGGACAATCCCAGTAAACGTGAAATTAATTAATTCTTTCTTGTAGAATACTTCTGCTGGTCCAAGTTGATGTGCAGTCAAACACTCTTCCAAATCTTTCCTTAGATGCTTAACCCCCCCCCCCAAACAGTAAATGCACGTTTCCAAGGCAACAACCTGCATGGCCAGACATACTGACACAGAAAACAAAATGCCAGCAATAGAAACACCAATTTATTGAAACAAATGTGGAAAGAACAACCAGTTCTGCTTGACACAGCAAGCTTCTACAGCAGCATACTACACATCCCACCTTCTTTCCTTATATAATAAATAAAGGATCATGTAAATAATTACAAGAAATTCATACTATTTTTACAAATACAAAATGATAAATAAAAACTAATAAATGGTACATTAAACTAGCATGCATAATTCACGCCAGGTTTAATCAAAACCCCCAAGAACAACATCAGTTTTCTTTCTCAGTCATCTGAAAAACAGTTGTTCACCCCCTCAAGCAATCTATGCCACAAAAAGCAACTCTCCCCACCAGCTGAACAGGTCTATATGGTGCATTTTCCTCCTCCTTACACCTAAAGGCAATAAGGTGGTCAGTAATCTCTGGCTTAATCATGCTTTTAGTTTCTTCTACGCAAAAGGCCTCACATTTAGACTGTGCCAGATAAATAATGTTGGTTGTATTACATCTGATCAGTTGTCAACAGAAAACATCCATACCTCAACCTTAGTGAAAAATTTACTGTGGACCACACTACTGCAAAACATCTAGTTAAAACAAGGAACAGAACGTTTGAAATTCTTAGGCTTATAAATTTTGTGGTTAATATTTTCAAACCGAATAAAATGCTCCTTAAGAATCCTAGGTCTCAATATGAATCCAAAATTGATCAAAAAAAGAATCACAGACAAAATGGTTACCATTATATATAAATTTGTCCCAAAAATAATTAGAATCATATTTTATCTACTTGGTCCTTGTACATATTCTTTGTATTGCAAAGGGTTCCTCCTAGGTAGATGGGAAACCTCTATTCATATCTTACTCCATTTCAAGGACAGCCCTTTATTTAAAGTCTCTGCAATAAATCCTTGGAAGCATTTTGAAATTAGTTATTCATATCACCAGTATTGTCTGGCCTTAAGAAACTAACTTTTGTGAAAGTTAGCAACTATATGCTTTGGATGGCATCTTTTATAAAACAAATATGCATTTTTAGTAACGTTTTCTGTATACTGATGTAAACAGCTAAAGTTTTAGTCACCAAAACATCCAAAAAATTAGTTGTAAGTAACTCTGCTTTACAAGTAAATGGAATGTCAAAATTTTAGTGTTCAAATATAAAAAATCATGAATACAGGAAAAAACTCTCTTCAATACCACTCAACCAACCAGGTAAGTTTAACTGTACAGACAGAATAAAAATGCTGCTTAAGACATCACAAATGTAAAGATGTTCCAAAAAATCCTTAAAAGAGTCAAAGTAAATGGGAGAGGATCCCCATTCCAGTCCTCTTGACTTGAAAATAATTTTTAAAATAAAAAATGCTCATGGTAAGAAAATACAGTTGGGTAAGATCTTACCATAACAGTACATGTCCTACATCTCACTGTTGCAGTACTCTACTCTTGGGATATCCAGCCAGCACAGCAAAACCTTCACACCTTCCAGGTGTCGTATGTCAAATGAATGCCCTACATACAAAGCGTAAGCTACATATGGGATTAATGGATGCATAATAGTCAGAACTGAGGTACCCCAGAAGAGCCAGAGCAATCCATGAGAAGGGCAACATGTACATCCAGGAAATGAAGGAGAAAAATATGAAAGAAAGATCCCTCAGCCAGAAGAGCAACAGCAAGTAATGGAGGACAGTAGGGAGGGACAGAATACTACAACAGTGAAAAGTAGGACAGATGGTTACGGTATGATCTTACACAACTGTACTGTCCATTATCACTGCTGCAGTATTCTTTACTCTTGGGAGAGTACAAACACTACTGGAAAGTATGGGAGGAAAAGGGAGAGTACAGCCTTCCACAAACCCATGAAGTATAACCCTGGCAAAACCCACCCTGGCTCTGGAAACATACAACTTGTAAGGTTTGGCAAAAATGTGAGTAGAAGGCCAAGTACCAGCTTCAAAGATGGATCCATTATCCAGACCCTTGAAAAAAAGCACCAAGAGAGACCACCACCCTGACAGAATGAGCACAGAGAGAACAGAAAAGTTGCTTGCCATGAAAACAGCAAAATGAAATGGTCTGACAAATTCGGGGGGGGGGGTGCTTAGACATCGCCAAACCCAATTTTCTGGCATGAAAAGACATAAAAATTTGATCAGATTTTTTGATATGTTTCTCCTTGAAAGTAATATCTGAGATGTATCTTGGAAGCTTGATATGAAGGATGTCTTTTAAAGATTCTTTGACTTCAAAACTAGAGGCCAAATGTGGATTATTACAGGCAGAAATGGCTGACAAATGAACTTTAACACAAATATGCCAAACCAGAATTAAGCAACTCTCACAAACAATAAAGGACTGTAGGGACCTCCACAGAAAAAGGGCCCAGGTCATGCTTGAGACACTAAACAGAAAACCTTTCATTTTGTCACACAGAATTGTCTAGTAGTGGGTTTTCTGGCCTCCGGCAAAACCCAAAGCATGCCTTCAGAAAACTGGCCCCTGAAAGAAACAAACCCCTATCACCAAAAGTTTCAGCTGAATGGTAGACAAGTACGGAAGAATAAGACATCACTTGCCTTGTGTGAAGATCCATCCTGTGAGGTAACTTCTGAGGATTGCCTCTGGCCAGGTGAAATAGAAAGGGAATGTGTGCTGCCTGGGCCAAAAAGGAGTGAACGCCACACTGTGCAGAAGCATAGTGAAGACATGATCTTGTGCAGGATCTGTGGTGGTACTGGAAGAGGGGGAGGCACACAGAAATCCCCACTTCCAAGAGAGATGAATTGGCACTTAGGAACAGAACTGGAAAAGTTGTCTGTTCAGAGGGAAGGCAAAAAGATTTATTTGCAGAGTACCCGCTGATGTGCAATGTCCAGAAACACCTCAGTTTGCCACCAGATTATGCTTTGCAGAGATGTTAACAGCCTGAAGAAGCATGTGATGGCAGACTGCAAAATCCCAAGCCTGAAGAACCAGCCTTAAAAAAAGGTAATATTTTGTACCCTATTGCTTGCTGATATACCACATGATTGTGGTATCGTCTGTAAAAAAATGGGCTTGAAACCAAAAGGGAATGAAAAGCTTGGAGATTAGAGCCCTCATTGCACGGCACAGTGGTGCAGCAGTAGCGTTGTCACTTCACAGCAAGAGGTTCTCCAGTTCGATTCTCGGCTGGGGTACCTTCTGTATTGAGTCTGCACGTCCTCACTGCATTCGTGTGGGTTTCCTCTAGGTGCTCCAGTTTCCTCCCACATTACAAAGACATGCGTCTGGAGTGTTTCTCCCTGGGCCTCCACTGAAAATTGGCTTTCTTCCAAGTCGGACTTTCCCGGTTAACAAATGTTAAATAAAATAAATAAATAAAATCTCCTTGATGTTGATATGGTCGGTCACTTGCTGATGAAACCAAAGATTCTGGACTTATAGTTTGTTGGAGAATGCTCCCAAACAGTGATAGGAAGCATCTGTGTATAGCTAATGAGCAGGGAGAGGAACCCAAAAAGGCAGACATGGATTCAGGGAAATCTTATGAATCCACCAGTGAAGCTCAAGCTTGAGACAAGGTAAGAGAGGAATCTGATACTCAAAGAGCGTAGCCGTGCTGGGGCCAGTCTCAAGGTACCACTGAAATTTCCTCATGTGGAGTTTAGCAAAAAGAATAATGGGAATGGTGGATGCCACATACCCCAAGGATCGGAAAATTCCTTTGCATTAAGGACAGGAAACAGTCAAAGGGAAAACCTTGGGAGGTGGGAGACAAGCCAACATTGGAATGGTCTGAATCCTGCAACCCAAAAACACCTGGTCCCTGACAGGAAGTCAGCACAGACTGAGATTCAGATTGAAGGTGAACCCCACACTGCGCAGAACCATAGTGAAGAGTAGATTTTGAAGCAAGAGATGCTGAGAGGGCACTTGAATTAGGTCTTCCAAATAAGGAAATATTTGAATTCCCTGCAGAAAGCCATCACAGGGACCAGACCTCTGGTAAAGACACTTGGAGCTGTAGAAAAAAACAAAAGGCAGAACAGAGAACTGATAAGAGGAAGAAACAGAAATGCAAAAACATTTTGAAAACAGTGTGAACAGGAATATGATGGCAAGCATCCTTCAAATCCAGAGATACCAGAGAAGCTTGAGGAAGTAACAGAGAGAAAAGAGTTTGAAGAGAAAACATCCTGAAACAAGGGACCTTGACAAAGGTGTTGAGAAAGGACAGGTATATGATGGACATCCATAACCCCTCCTTCCTGGGAACCAGAAGCATTCTGAAATAAAACCCAGTTCCCTGCTGAGACAAGGGAATGGGTTAGATGGTTCCCTGATCCACCACTTCCCATGGAACCGAAGGAAAATGAGGAAGCTGACAAGGAGGAGGCTGAGGAAGGGACTTCCCAGCCATAAAGTAACCATTTAGGATGATTGAGAACCCAGGTGTGTCTGTGGTTATATGTTGCCAAGCAGGAAAGGAAAAGGGTTAGCCTGGGGGATAGAGGAATCTGGCTGAGGGGAAGAGGAAGCTGGATATCAGAGAGAGGCAGATTTGCCAGGAAAAGAAAGTTTTTGGCTTCTAAAACTCTGAGTGGGTTTGTCTGGGAAAATCCACTTATGATCCATCTTGCTCCTAAGCAGGCTGTTTAGGCTACCTACAGACAAAAGCTTTAGATGGATAGTTCCTCTGGAACTTAGGTGCAGGGGTAACAAAGATTGGTTTCTGGTCTTGCATAACCTTAATTTTATCCTGAAGAGTTTATGCTGTACCAGTGCCAATAGATTATGGTCGTCTATGAGGTAATCCAAAATTTGGTCTTAATGTCCTGAAGTAAGGCTTGAATATGCAACCAGTACCATCTCCTCACGACTGAATCATAAGCAGCTGCCCTAGAAGAGGCATCAGTATTCATCACAGCTGCATTTCATGGAACGTTGAGCCATCTGAGAGGCACAACTCAGAAGAGAAAGGGCAGAAATCTTACTGTCCGAAATCAGGCATATTCAACCCCCCGCCCCAAGCTGGGAGACGAGAGCCAGGACATATCTAGGGATGATGGCCTGAATTAATTTCCCTAAAAGCCAAAGTAGCAGAAGTACACTCTTTTTCATACTTCTCCACAGCATAGCTATCCTTGTCAGAAGATAAAAAGCCTGGAAGAGGATAGCAATTTGGATAGCTTATCTATGGACATGGAAAATGCAGGATCAGATGAAGGACTTAAATAAAAATACTTATGATCCTCAGGGACTTTATAAAATCTGTCTTGCTTCTTAGGGGCCAGAGGTTGACAGTCAGGAGCCTGAGAAGCTGCTGCAGATGTACTCAAAAGGGCAGCTAAAACAGTAAAGACTGCAGAAGGTCTGGGGGAGTTCACTTGGAAGACTTCACATCTCTTTTGAACCTCAGAAACCTAGGAAAAGTCCCACTTTAGAGTTTCATCATACAGACCACTGTATCCCCAAAAGATAATTATTTGAAAGGAGAATCAGGGGACAGTGAATCTTCATCAACCCTAAGGGAAGAGCAGAGTGATCTGGGAGAAATATGCCAAGGATTCTTCACTAGAATCCAACTCTTTGGAATGACCAGAATCTCTAGGCCTCTTAGAAGGGGTGGATGACCACAAATCAAAACAGGGACAGACAACCCTTCAGGTTTTAGGGCCATAAGGGCATTAAACATTCCACGAGTAAAGTCATGTCACTCTGTGAGGATCTTTAGCTAAAGAAATAACGTATCTGGTTTTCTGTTTAGTTTTTTTAAAGAACGTCTGCTAGAACAAATATAGGAGGTTCAGACCTCTGCTACATTCACTCAGGGCATGGGGCACCTCCTTCCTAACTAATATTTGGGGAAATCCCCCTTGGCTCCTCTGATATAATCAGCCATGGTTCCCTCTCTACATCTGTACCAGGCATATGCATAACCCATAGCAGACACGTGGGTAAACAGCTTTATTTCAACCTCCAACTGGGTTGCAGCAGAGGGAACTGGCATTGGCACTGGAATGTCTTCAGGTTCCTCTTCCAACTAAGGGACACATCCAGTTAAGGATACACAGCAGCAGGATCAGAACGTGCCCTTTCAGCTTATTTCTTAAATGGCAGTTGAACTTCAGGGTGGTCAGATTTGGTCATGGTATCCAGAGCCAAAAGCTTCAGACATTAGTTTTCCAAACAAATAGAGAGGGATGACAGACTACTGCGGAGTGTCTTAGGACCAAATGCCTGACGGATATCACACAGAGTATGATCAAGCAAAGTACCCAAACAAAAAAGGCAATTCTTGTGTATGTCTTTATGGAGAATCTGCCTCCCACAATCACATTTTCCCTTCCCGGATGACATGAAAAACTGCAAGGAGGAAAAAAGAAAGGAATCCCAATGTGGTACTTGTGTTTAGAAGGTTCGGTAGATGAACCAGCTAGGTGAATGATATACAGTTCAAATTCGGTAGCAGTGTTCAGACTGGTGGACACGAAGTTCTGAGGATTAGCATCTGTACACATCACATATGTACCCTATAACTTGTATGTAGGACATACATTTGATGTACGGACACCTGAAAGGGGTAAATGCTTAGATATGCTGACCAGTTTTTAGGCTGTCAATGGCAGAATATCCCAAGAGTGAAGAATACTGCAACAGTGATAAGGAAGGAAGTATACCGAAACTAATTCAAAACTATAATCATTAAACTCCCCTTGATGCAATGCAAGCCTTTTGAGTCAATAACATTCCTGTAATCCCTCCAAAGTACACAGACAACAGATTCCAATCCCTCTGCATCCATGCAAAGGAATTCCTTACCCATGGGAACAGTACCACAGCAGTCCTGTTTTCAGATGGGAAAGAGGTACTCGTATCATACCCTGTAGAATGGATGTGGTAAATCATATCCTGGTTTTGGACATACAAATCGTGCTAGGAGAAAGTATGGATAGATGTGTGCCTCACAAATATCCTGCATGGATGCGTTCTTCTGAAGACTGTTGCATCCTTGGATGTCACATACTGCAGTCGAAGACTACAAAAGACCGACAGTCATTTTGAAAGTTTTTTTGGAGACCTACATCCTTGTCTTTGTAGGTATGTTCAAAGTAAAACATTATACATACTTCATATTAGCAAATTACAAAGCATCCAGAAAATGTGGTTTAAAAATAGTAAAAACTCCTGTTGTCGCCATGGCCCAGCATCCCAGGGAAAACATGGACAAAAAAACACAGCTTTTAAGGCAAGCAACTAACAGCAACCAGTCACATGAACAACTTCACTAAATGCTTCTGTGCACATTTAAAGTTCAATCTATCATTATTTAAAGTGCCAAATTTCAGAATAATTATACTCTCTATAAAGAAAATAATCCCTCATAGTAATACATTATCTATTATTTAATTTGGTTGCTCCTATACTGGGGCCTTTAAATACTGATCAAACCAACAGCTTATGTAGATCGCTACAAAACACTCAGTGTTTTAACTTCTGACATCCCCAGACATGGTCTTGCAAACTAGTCTATTTTTTCTCATTCCTTTAATATAAAACAGACTGCAGGAAAACATAAGGGCATAAATCAAAGTTGCAGCACTGCAAGTGCATTGACTCACTACGTAGGACTACTGAGTTAATTTTATTTAAATGCCTTTTTACCTACAAGTTAGAAAAGGATCAGTGTGAAGCATTCCCAGTATTTTAACAGGTTATTCGATAAGAATACCTAACTGCATTACAGAGTAAGACTCAAATGCATTATTCATATTCTCAACTTTTCACATAAAAATCAATAGCTTCCATACAGCACCACTTCTTACTTTAACAATTGTCTAATTTGGGAAGAAACTGCAATAATAAAATCACTTCAAAATTCCAAAATGTTCATTCTCCCTCTGATTTTAGGTAAATTTTAATTCTCTAAGCCATAGGAATACTCTGAAAAGATGGTCT
Source organism: Protopterus annectens (assembly GCF_019279795.1). NCBI lineage: Eukaryota > Metazoa > Chordata > Ceratodontiformes > Protopteridae > Protopterus > Protopterus annectens. Next base: position 681,085,540 of record NC_056745.1, on the reverse strand, counting down.
ATAAACTTTCTTCCTCTATCTAGCAGTATCAGCTTATCTCAAGTTATCATCATGGTTTCTGGACTTGTAGAATGACTGCGATATAGACCCTTTTGATATCCTAAATTAATATGAGTGAAGAAAATCTCTCTGGTGCTTGCACTTAGATGAGACCTCAACGTGGTGAACTATAACTTATTAAAAAAAAAACTCGTATCAATAGTTGCACATTAGATACAAAATGGTATAAAAACTTTATTCCAAACAGATATTTCCTAGTTAACTGCTGGTTTATCTGCCTTTCTTCATACAGGGATTCCCTCAACAGCCAGCACTCTTACCTGCTATTAGTCACCTTTATATTGTGAATTCTTAGTTACCCAAAATATCATCCCTCATACACAGACGACATGGGTTATTTTAAAGTCTAACCCATGCCACTGTAGCAATAAAGAAACTGCACTCCGCTCCTCTTAAACTGCAAAAAGAAGGTACATGGACTAATTACAGGTAAAGACAATAGTGGAGAAAGGAAGTTAGTTGTGAAGTGATTTTACAAGCATTTATTAGAAAAAAAAGGTATATAAGGAGAAGTGAAATGATGCCTAATAGGGAGACATGAGAGATGTATAGTAAGAAGGAAGATGTAACAGTGGATAGTAAGCACAAGATAGGCAAGATCAAGTATAAAGCGCAAAGCTTCTCTACTGCTAAACTATATACTGATTTCTTCCCTTCTTTTCTAGCTTAAGTGTTTTGCATTTTTTTATTCACAAAGTAATCAGACATATGCTTATTAGGAGCTTCCCATTTTCTATTTTTGATGTACACACCTTGATTTCTTAAAATTAAATTAGGATGTCATTTTAGTAAGCCGCTTTCCTAGATTTCAAACTTTTGTTTTACTCAGTGTACACCAGTTTTGACCTTCTGTCTTTTTACCTAGTCTACAAATTATTTCATAATTGGCACAAATGTATCCATCACATTTTATTTTTTGTTGAGTACGTATTCTGCACTCCCAGACAGGATACTAATGGATCAGTGCCCTGCCCTGGTTGGCAAATTCTATCAGCACTCCAATAGGTAGTTATTCACCTTTCTCAACCACAGCTTCTAATTAGAACATAATCAGCTTAACCATTAAACAAGTCAACATGGTTAATACACAGTCTTGCTCTTAAAAGCTATGTCTAAAGTAATGTTAAGAAATTTGTAGTGTGGGCACTTTTTAAAAGAAAGAATCCGGAAATGCAGTGGGTTTTCACATAGCTGGGAATTTATTTTCTGCTCAATATCCGAGTGGTTTGGCTAGCTACAATGAACTGTATTAGAAGCTGAAGTTAAGTACAAACTCACAGTTTTAAAGATAGTACTGTATTTTATTTTTCTATTTAATTGTTTAACTTCATTTTGCCTGAATGAAATGTTTTTTTGCCTGACTGAATCATTTTAAATATTTTCTGGCATTGCTTTCTGTTCTCATCTGTCCTGAAACTGGTTTCTCCCCCTCCCTCCCACCCTATTCTTGTGGTGTTGTTATAGTTGGTGGCTTTGCAGTTGCCCGCCCCTATTGTAAATTTGATCTGGGACACCCCTCCCAGTCTAGTGTTCACTCTACCTAATACACAGAGAGCATTTGAGAAGGCCAACTCACTTTCTCTCTCCTTGCACTTTAACACAACCCCCCCCCAAAAAAAAAATGCACTTTATTCATCTGCTTTTAGTGTATTTGTGTTTCTTCCTACTTTATTACCTTATTTTGCTTTTGCCTCTTCTTAAAAGTACTCAATTGTATTTATTCTGCTGCATTTATTACTGCTTGACAGTAGCCTGATTAAATTGTAACTGTTATTCTAAGTCTGTTGGTTTAAGCACTTGGGCTTCAGACCATTTGTTTTACATTAAGAAGGTTTGTGGTCTGCACTGTTGTGGCAGGACAGGTAGCTTACATCCTACTAAGTTGGGAATTACTGATTGAAGGCTCAGTGTCTGTTATTCTAAAAGTGCATTAGTTCTGATTTAAGCACTTGGGCTTCAGGCCAGTTATTTTAACCTTAAGGTTTGTGGTTTGCACTCTTGTGGGAGGAGAGGCTAGATTCTGTCATTCTAAGCTGGGAATTTCTGGTTAAAGGCTTATTGTGCCTGCTTATTTGAACTGCTCCTTTCTGAAATTTGGTGTGCCTTGTTTGCTGTAGCACAAGACTAGATTCAGACCTGCTGAATCTTGCTTCGTTTGTATAACTTGAGCACTAATCCAGGCCATCTTTTTCTGGAGAAGTTTCCCCTGCACCCTAGTGGTAGGAGTGTGCAGTTAGAACTTATCTGATCGAAGACTGCTGGAACGGGGCTCAGTTTTTAGCTTTTTATTGGTTTATTTGTTTAAATCAGTTTGCTCATTTGTTACTGTTATATTAAAAAAATACATTTTATGCATGTAGCTTAGCTAGGGTTAAAATATTCCCGGCGCCATAAAGTCTGCTCTTCAAATTTTCCCTTTGAACTAGCCAGCTTTTTAGTTTTAGCACTCAAATCTGTTTCTTTGAGCTCAGCACTTGTTCAGAACTCATTGTAAGCACTAAATAAGCTACAAATTACTACAGCACTCAACTTTCCTCACTTGTCTAGAGGAAAACAGTTTTTAGTACTAAATAAGCACCTATTCAGGCATGTCTATGGGTCAGCTCCCAATGTTTTCTCTTGTCTATTTGATGAATCTGTGCATCTTGGGTCAATGCAGCAATTGCCTCGTACACAGACAACCCTCTCCTCCTACCACCCAACACTACAACCTGTGAGAGATGCACTTATATAGCCAAACTGGAAGCAAAGTTCTCTTCACCCAAGACTGGACTACACAGTCAAGAGGAGAGGGTAAACACTTGCACCACACCACACTCATCACATAGTCCCTCAAAACCTACACCACCAAAACACACACTTACATTCATGGAGGCTCTCAATAAAAATATGCCCAAGCAACAGAGACCTTCAAAGCTGAAACGCAAGCAACCTCCACCCCCCAACACAACTCAAATGAGACACAGCCCACAAACTCAGTGTGCCACCCAACCACAGCCCATAAGGCATAACAACATACCGAACACTCTAGTCATAGGTGACTAAGTCAAGCACACTGATGTTCCGCTCACCAGGCTAAACAAGGAGAAAGTTACTGTCAACTGCCTGTCGGGTGCCAGGATCCGCCACATAACGCATGCACTCAGGTCACTCCGCACCAAGTACAAACATGACTGTCATTGTCCATGTTGGTGTGAATGACCCGAGATGTACTTCCCTGGACTACATGAAGAGAGACATGAAGGAGGTCTCCGATCTTGTAGCCCAGGCAGGTATGACCCTAGCTCTCCTAGCTCTGAGTAGCATCCTATCACCAGCCAGAATTATACCACAGTACAAGAACAAAATGATTGACTTCAACAACTGGCGAAGATTCTGGTGTCATTCTAAGGGGATCCAGAATCTGCCTGGGATGACATGATAGACAGACCACGATGTTTTGCCAAAGATAGCCTGCTCTTGTCGCCTTTGGGATTCCGGATACTGGCTAAGGCTCTTGCCACCACTATACTGCCTTTTTTAGGCAAGCTTCAAATGACAAATTCACCACCGTAACAGGTACAAGCAAGCAAAATCTGAGGGTAATACTAGTCAATGCTAGAAGTCTAAACCTCAAAATGCACTCACTCGAAGCACTCCTTAAAATGGAGAACATAGACATCTGTGCAGTGACAGAGACCTGGTTCAAGGCTCCAGACAGCACCCCTGCATTACCAGGCTATAATTCATACCACTCCTTTTGGCCACCTAACCTGGACCGAAACACTAAAAGCAAAGGCATGTCCATATTAATTAAGGATATCCACACACCTCCAGGCTAGTTGCTCACCATACTGCATCAGAGATTATCCAAGTGCAACTAACTCTGGGCAAGACTGCAATCCAAACTGTAACTTGCTACATGTCCGCCACCATGCACCAGGGATTCCCACTCCTCATTTCTTGACACACTGGAAAATATTAGGGTACAACCTAACACCCTAATAATGGGCAATTTCAACTACCCCACCATTAACTGGGAAAACTACTCATGTACCAACTCTTTTGCTCAACTTTTTCTGGAATTCCTAAAATCCAACACCTTGGATCAAACTTATCCACACCCCGACCAGGGGCAGCAATATCCTAGACCTGGTCATTACCAACATGGGTGACCGGTGTTCCACACCAGAGGTCAATTCCTCATTGGTCAGATCCGACCACAAGCTACATCTACATCTTGCCCTCACCCCCCTTTAGAGAAACCATAAAAGATTTCGCCAAAGCCAACTTCAAGCTTCTTAAGACTGAAGTGGCAAGCTTCACAACACCCATGCAGATGAACAATAGAGGTACGACTGTTGAATCCTACACAAATGCACTTTATAAGCACTTACACGAGTGCATGAATCATGCTAGCCCTAACAGAACCAGATGATGCTATCCTCCAAAAAAAAGGAAGCCAATCTGGTGGTCCCCTGCCATAAACAAACTCTACAACAGAAGAAAGAAAGTGCTGCAAAAAAGACTAAAATCCCATGATTGGACAAACTCCCTGGTCAGCCTCAGTAAGAAGCTGAGATCCCTCATAAAATCCTGCAAAGCTAGTTACAAAAACAAAATTGCCACTGTTTCTAAAGACAACCACAAAGCATTCTGTAGCTATGTCAAGAATCTCAATAGCAACACTCAGATCTGCTCTGAGTTACAGCACAATGGCACTAAATATACAAAACCAACTGATATTGCCAACATCCTGGCAGATAGGTTCAGTGCTAACTTTAACCCCTCTCACCACCTAAAGGGCCCATCTCTATACCAAAAGAATGCAAAGTTCACGGCTGCACAGGTAAAAACCACACTCTCCAAAGCCAAGAACACAGCATCCATGGGACCTGACAACATCCCAGGCTGCGTTCTACATGAACTACAGAACGAACTGGCACCCCACCTAAAGTACCATGTTCAATCATAGCCTCACCTCAGGCTTTGTGCCCACTGAATGGTGCACAGCGATGGTTATCCCACTTCACAAAGGGAGATCCACCACAAACCCTGGGAACTATCGCCCCATTAGCCCGACAAGCCTGGTCTGTAAGGCCATGGAACGTATCATGAAACTTGCAAACAAAGACATTGGTAATCTCCAAACTCTGGACCCCACCCAGTTCAGGCTTGTAAAAGGCAGATCATGTCTCCTAAACCTGATAAGACTTCTTTAAAGCAGTCACCAAAGCCGTAGATGAGGTTAAGGTGGTTCACACAGCCTATCTAGATCTGGCCAAAGCTTTCAACACCACCCCCCACTCTGGAATTGTAGATAAACTCACTAAACTAGGTATAAACCCCCTATGCCACAAGATGGGTTGCAAACTGGCTCACTGACAGTACCCATACTATGAAAGTAGCAGACTCCAAATCAGACTTCAGACCAGTGACAAGTGGAGTACCACAGGGTTCAGGCCTGGGTCCCCTCTTGTTTGGTATCTACTTCTCTGAAGTACAGGCTAACACAGAAGGTCTCTGGCTAATGAAGTTCACAGATGACTGCAAACATGAGTCATAATCGAAACTCCTAACAATGTGGACATCCTACAAAAGAGCCTCACTGAGACAGATGCCTGGTGTCAAAGCCATGGCTTCAAGCTCAATGCCAAAATGTGCACTATCATCCCTTTTGGTAAAAAACTCTGTACCCCTGAACTACCACATAGGCGGTAGTCTACTTAACACCAAAAGTGTGATAACAGACCTTGGGACACAGGTGGACAGTAGTTGCTCCTTTGATAATCACATAGTCACAGTAGTCAGGAAATCCTTCTACGTGGCACACCTAATCACAAAAGGTTTTTCATCTGGGAAAAAAAAGGTAATTGTCCCCTCTACTCATTACTCATTGGACCCCATTATAGAGTACAATGCCTCTTTTGGTATGTACCTCAAAAAGACATCTATACAACTGGAAAGGCTGCAGAAATACCTCACACAAAGAATATTACCGGCCTCAAACAGATGCCCTATGCAGAGAGTCTCAAAAAACTCCAGCTTTACTGCATTGCATATCACCTACTCAGATCTCTGCCTAACATACAAAGCTATGTCAAACCCAGAGCTGTTGGACATGCTTCCACATAAAGAAATCCCAATCCCTCTGAGCTACATGCTCTAAGGACCTAAACCTTGTCACCACAATAAAGAGAACATGCTGGAGGGATAGATTCCTGTCCCAGAGACTTCCCATACTCTGGAACAAACTACCTATCTATATCAAACAAAGCTCCTCATTAGCACTCTTCAAGAAAAATCTTGATGACTGAATGGGAAATAGGAAATTCACCCCGGGGATCACTTCAGTGGCTCTGCTCGACAGGGGCACAGGAAAATAATTTTCTTGGGTGACGAAAGCCAGGGTACCTTTTTGGCTAGGCTTATATAGGCCCTAGGGCCAATAGCCTAGCACCTGCCTATGAACAATCTAGTACATAATTTCTCTGTCATTGTTGCAACCATGGCAATATCCAATAGCTTGGAACTTTAGTTTCACCTGATCAGGACACAAACTGATCAAACAGACCCTCTAAGAAATTATCAAGCTCATGTATGCCTTCTTTATAAAAGAAAATTATATCACCTATGTATCTAAAACACTGAGTTATGTTGAAAAAAGTTGCAAAGAATATACTGCAGGACCAGGTCAGGGATAGCAAAAATAAATAAATAAACTCAGTTCTGTAAGCGCTTACTTTATAACTAAACATTTTCTGAAAAACAGTTAAGGCTACAATACCAGAACAACCCAAGTTGAGTAACCAAAAATATATCACTATCAAGGACATGTGTATATATATATATATATATATATATATATATATATTATATATATATATATATATAAAATGGTAGTACATCACTTTTGAAATTGTCTTGGGTTGAGAGAAAGCCGATGAATCCACCACTAAAACTTGAGTTTGAAGCATGAAAGGAAAGGAACTTGGAAATCCAGTAGACTGTGTTGAAGCCACAATGAGTTTAGAAACCACTGTAGTTTTCTTACATGAAGTTTGGCTCGAGGCAGCACAGGAGTGGTGGAAACCATGAATCCCAGAACCCTGAGAAAATACCAGGTTGTGAATGAAGCCAGAGGAAAGAGACTGAAAAAAGGTGATTAAGAATGAGCATGCCAGCATGGGAATAGTTTGGATCTGGCAAATGACAAAAACATAAGGAACCAAAACTGATTTCTGAAAGTTTCCGGTAAACTCCAGGCTTTGTAAGAGACAAACTGTAAACTGCAGGTGCTGAAACAAGACTTTGGGGATGAAGCCTGAATGAGCAGGTCATCCGGATAGGGAAATATCTGAACCCCTCTCATCCTGCAAAAGGCAATAACAGGAGAGAAGCATTTGATGAACACCCTTGGGGCAGCAGAAAGGACAAAAGACAAAGCAGAGAACTGAAAACGCAAAGAAAAAAAAAGAGAAATGTAAAAACTTCCTATAAAGGGGATAAATAGGGGTGTGAAGACGGGCATTCTTGAGGTCCAGGAATACTAAGAAAGCCTCGGGAGAAAGATGATTAAGCACAGTTTGAAGGAATAACATCTAAAAAGAAGGGACCTTTAAGAAAGATGTTGAGCTGAGAAAGATCCAAAATGGGATTCCAGGTGCCTTACTTCCTAGGAAGCAGAAACTCCCTGAAATAAAACCCTTTCCCTTCTAAGGCAGGGGGCACAACTTGAATGGTGCCCCGAGCCAAAGGCCTTGAAACAGTTCTGGAAAGTAAGCTGCGCTTGAGGAATGGCAAAAAAGGAGGAAGTGATTTCCACATCATGAAATATCCCTGGTGGATGATGGAGAGAACCCAAGAGTCTTGAGTTATTCTTAACTAATGGGGAAGGGAAAGACAAAGGGATATGAGAACCTGGCCCAGGGAAAGGGAAAGCAAACTGTCAAAAACTGGTTTATCTTGAAAAGGAGGCTTTTGAGGAGGAGGAGGAGTCTGAGTAGACTTAACTGAGGTGCATGCTTAGGACCCTCCTTACCTTTAGGAGAGAAGTGAAGCTGTCTGTATACAAAAGCAGATTTGGATGGACAATTCCTCTGCAACTTAGGGATAGGAGGCACAAAATATGCTGCAATTCCAACAAGGCCTTGCCTTTATCCTGGAGGGGACTTAAGCTCAGCAGGAGCAGAACCAAAAAGTTCTTATCATCAAGAGGATTATCAAAAAATTTAGCGTTAACATCAGGCAAGAGCTGGAGACAAAGCCAAAGGTAATGTCTCAAAACAGAACTGAAGGCAAGCAGCCCTAGAGGAAGCATCATAACTGCATTTAATAGAGTGGGGAGACACTTGAGAAATAGAACCCATTAGAGAAAGGGCCAAGACCGTACCTTCTGAATCAGGGAGGTAGGAGATTGCCTGAGAAGCTTGGAAAAGAAGGGTTGTAACATACCTGGTCATATGAGCCTGGTAATTAAGTCCAAAAAGCCAGGGTGGCAGCGGTATGTATTTTTTTGTCTAAACGTTCCACAGCTCTACTGTCCTTGTTTGAAGATAGCAGTTTAGTAGGTTGCAAAAATTTAGGTCAGAAAAGACAGACACTAAAGAAGGATCAGCAGAAGGACATTTGTGCAAGAATTTGCCCTCATCACACACGTTGTAAACTCTATCAGGTTTCTTAAGGGCTAGATGTTAAGAATCAAGGGCCACAGAGGCTGCTGAAAAGATCATCTAAAAGAACACCCAAGACTGGAGGTACAGGGATGGCTTAGGAGACTATCTGGAGGAGTTCATAAAACCTCTTTTGAATATCAGAAACCTAAAAGCAAGTCCCATTTGAAATATTCCACCATGACAGAAATATTGTCACCTTAGGAGAGGTCTTCTAAGGGAGAGTTTAGACTAACAAAATCTTCCACCTCACATCCATAATCCAAGAGAGAAGGGATTTGAGAAGTATATGCCAAAGACTCTTCCATGAAATCCAAATCTTCTTCAGAGGACTTCTGCTCTCTGGGCCTCTTAAGGGGAGTAGATGACCAAGGAGGAGCAGGAACAGAAACTCCTTGAGGAGGTTTTAAAGCATTAAACAATCCATGTGTAAAACCCTGCCATTCATACTGAGGATCTTTAGCAGCAGGGGAAACGGGCTTTTTTTTTTGTTTTGTTTTTTTCTTTGGAGAAATGTCTGTGGTACTTGCGTATTATAGCAACCAGGTTCCAAACAACTTGATAATACAAGTACCGATTTTTTACCGTATATTTTCCCATGCTCCTTTAGATTTACTCATTTTCTTTCGATTTTTCACATAGACATGTTCAAGAGTGTACACATTATTACACAAGTTAAATAAGCTTCTACAAACCTTTTTTTTTATCAAGAAATGTGTGTGGTAAGCATGGCCAGACTTTCTGTTCTAAGCAAATAAGAAAGTGTTCCTGTTTTGGGCCCTCTGCTATGATTTTTAACATTTAGAGACAGAGGTCTGAAATACATAGACTGTGGGAGTGTACAAAATAATAAGCAACGGAATAACTGACAGGTTTACAACAATATCAAGAATGCCTTGCTTGTATTGCTCAAGATAATAAGCCAATGGTAGTTATTTCAAACTGATATTTGCACTACATGTGTGGTGGTGCAAATTAGTAGAAACTTTCATTATTTGAAGATAAGAATCCATTCAGCGACGTGTTTCTATTCAGTGATGTATTTGTCAGTATTAGTAATCACAACTGAAATGATACTCGTAGTTCCTGAGTCAAATCTCTATGTAAAATGGAACAAACCTCAATGAAGGTCAAAGGCCCCTGATTAGGGACCATGCCTCTCAACCTCAGGCAAGAAGTGTGGACAAATCCAAATGTAATGGGGGGCAAATGCCTACAAGTAGGGACAAATTGTAAATATTTCTCATATATACTTAGTAAGCTATTGGTAGTCAAGTATTATCGAGTTGCTTGGAACCTGGTTCTGATAATACGCAAGTACCATGTCTGCCCTAAAAACCTTAAGTGGTTCAGGCCCTTGCCAACACTCAACCAACGTTGGAGACTCCTCCCAATCTAGGATTTGCAGTATTCCCTCAGTCCCTCAAAAATAATCAGCCGGGGTTCTCCAACATCTGCAGCGGATGTTTAAAGAGCCTCAGAGGACATGCAAGAAGTCCGATACATGCAGGCCTCTGACAGGGTCGTACGAGACAACTGAGCGATCCCTCTGGGATTTCACCAGCCACTAAAGAGACAGAGGAAGGCGGGACAGCAGCTGAATCAGACCAAAGTTTTTTATCCTTTTTCTTGAAAGGTGGCTGACCTTCAAGACAGGAAGATTCCACCATAGCACCTTGTGCTAACAATTTAAGAGTTAGTTCTCTCCTCCTTATTTACCTGGAGAACCAATGTGGGATCTTTGGGGCAAACACTTGGCAGACAGAACACTGTGCATGGTTGTCAGAAGCACCCAAACTGCTCATGGTGATCATTATGGGGAATTTGCCTCCCACACTGACATTTGCCCTTTCTGGAGGACACGTAAACTTATCTGAAACATGGTTTGGTAACCAGCACAGAAGGACTCAGACTGGTGGCATAATTGTTCTGAGGTACTTGTATCTGTATGTCAACTTTATGCCATACGCCTTGTGCAGGGAGTACACATGTGACATACGATGCCTTTATATTCCTACGGCTTTGGTACACTGGGCTACCCTTGGGCAGGGAATCCCTTACATAAAAAATACTGCAACAGTGATATGGAAGGACAACTCCTCCCTGGAAGACTGTGCTGAGAAGTCAAGAGTAACATTTTTCTGGATAGTGTGTAACTGGTGTTATTCTTGAAACATAAAAGCTGCTCTGTTTGCCTGACTTTTTTTTCTCCTGAAAATGTAATACCAGAGTGGTCTGTGGGCAAACAGACCGTACTCTTATTAACATTCTGAGGATTTTGGTAGATCACAGGAAGCTGAACTGCCTGGCTGGGTGCTAACTCTGCCATGATTTTGAACATGGAAAGTTTATTCCAAAGCCTTACATTATCCATAAGACTGTGAAAGGCTCTCTGCAGATATGGGCTGGCAGTTTTGAAATCTTTCTAATTGAAGTATTAACTAAGAGGATCAACATCCTCCAGAATAGAAGTATCAGTGGTGTTGAAACAGTTTGTTCAAAATCAGCCAAGGTTAAATTTTCAGTGCTAAATTTCAGACCCCTTAGTAGAGGCAGAACAATTCTGGGAGGTCTGATGTGCAAAACTTCCTTCAAGAACTGCTCAAATGAGGAATGGGAGGATAACGAAGTGGCCAGAGTTAGACATGTAACAATGACAAAGCAGTGCACCTTGAAGGAAGCAGAAGAAATGTTACTTGTTAGAAACTTGAGCAAATTTTCAACATCTCAGGCTCCTTGTACTTTGGAGGAGGAAACTCTCTGGATACAAACCACAAGGAGAAACATTTCCATTTAACTATGCAAAGCATTCAGCCCATTCTTATATGCAAATCACCTTAAGGATCTATGTTGCCAGTTTAATTCTCTTTAGACTTGCATGCATGAAAGCCTCTTCACCTACAGTGTAGAGAATGCAATGCTGCATATGCAAAAGAGGATCTTCCTTTGCCATCTGACAACCCCTGGGAAAACATTGGCTGTAAGGCCTTGGGTCATGCGTCATTAATAAGATTCTGATCTCTTGTCCTGATCTTCTGATACATCTGTGGTAAGGCATAAATCAGACTTCTGTGTTACAGGATGTCAAAAGCATTCACTATCAGTGCTTTCCTGTCTGGGCATCTGAAACAAAAATTCAAAGATTGTAGTTCTTGCCTAATGCAAAAAGGTCTCTTACTGAACGCCCTACTTGTAACATACACATGAAAACTTTGTGGTCAAGCTTCCAATCAAGGTCCTCAGGTATAGCAAATGTTGGAGGTGTGACAGGGAAGAAAGAGGTATTTGGGAACATATTTTCTGGAAGTGCAGCGAGTTGGCAGACATTAAAGATTCCCTGTGGGATGTACTGTTAGAGATGCTGGGTGGGCAGATTAGTGTGCGAGGGAGATAATTTTGCTGAGCTATTACACAAAATGGAATTGCCAGACATGGTAAGTCTTTACTGTCTCTAATTATGGTAGCTGCCAAAAAAGCAATTACTAGAAAATGGAAATCAAAATCTGAACCACCAATATTAGAAGGAGTGAATATAGTAACATCAATAAAAAGTACAGCTGTGTACACTTACCATAAATGTAGATGTTCGAGTGTATTCACTGTTGCAGTCATTACATTAGGGTAATCTGCTGGCAGGTTGCCCTCAGTCGGCCTGATTAACAAAGTCTTGGGTCCTGCATCGGTTGCTGTCCATTCTTCCATGATGTCAGGTCGTCAGGGATATAAAACATGCATCTTCAGAAACAATGAGCCACTGGAAACCAAACCTCAAATTTCTTCAGAAACACCACAAAATTCAAAGGAAGACACAGAAGTAGCTTAATCCATCTTTATTCTTTCCGTCCTGGTACCTCAGCTGTTCGCCTTCAATGGGACACACTAACATTTTCAGTGTTCTTTTATATATGCATTAATTGATTAATTAAGCATAATTATGTCAAACATTTTAACTCTTTCACCACTGAAACATATCCCCTGGGGGATAGGTTTTCCATGGTGCTTATAGCAGAAATGAATGCAATTGGCTTATCCATTTAGAAAAGGTTTGTTTCAAAATAGCCTTCCCCTCCGCCCCAGCAGCAAATACCACTAGCAATTGTTCAAATTTTCTTCGAAATTTAGCTCTGTCCAAGTAGAATCGAAGTTGTCTGTGCACGTCCAAGGAATGCAGAATCCGCTCCCCTTTGTTCTGTGGATTGGGGTAGAAGGTTGGCAAATTAATGGATTGGTTAAGAGCCACACTGGAAACCACCTTGGGCAAATTGGTCCTCAGAGATACCCTGTCCGCATGAAAAATGATGAAAGGCTCCACTGCCATAAGGGCCTGTAATTCAGATATCCTTCTAGCTGAAATGATTGCTAATAGGAAGGCTGTTTTCCAAGAAAGAAATTTTTAAATATGCAGTAGTAGCTGGCTCGAAAGGAGGTAAAGTGAGCTTTTCCAAAACAAAGTTAAGGTCCCAGGCAGGGGTAGGAGCTCTCTTGGGTGGTATCAAGTTCTTTGCCCCTCTGAGATACTGCTTGAGCAGGGGATGAGAAAAGAGGGGTGGGTTCTGTGTTATAGTGAGCTGAAATAGTTGAAGCGTGGATTTTAATAGAGGAAACAGACAGGCCCTTGTGAAGCATCTCAGTTAAGTATTGCAAAATCAGAGGTAAATTTGGCACTACTGTGCTCATCCCTAAAGATTGGTTCAAGGCACAGAATCTTTTCCATTTGTCAGCATAAGATTTTCTAGTACTAGGTCTTCTCGCCTCCAAGATGACATCCATCACAGGTTTGCTGAGGGATGCTAAGGGTGAATTTAAGTGATTAGCCAAGCTGCAAGGTTCAATGTTGGGAGCTGAGGGTGCAGAATTTGGTTCTCCTGCTGAGACAGCAAGGAAGGTGTCTGAGGCAGGTGCCATGGAGATATTTCTGACACTGCGCAGGAGTGGGTACCAGTGTTGGCGAGGCCAGTCTGGAGCAATTAAAATCATTTCGGTTTGTCCTGTTTGACTTTTAGCAAAACTTTGGAGTGCAGAGGCAGAGGGGGAAAGGTGAATACTTCAGGTTTTTTCAACTGAAGGAGAGAGCATCCACTTTCCAGGCTTTTTTGTGAGGAGTCCTTGTGCAAAATTTGTCCAAAGGGCAGATCTGGGGGGAGGCAAATAGATCTATGTCTGGGCTCCCCCATTTGCTTGTCAACACGTTGAAAGTCCATGGTTCCAGTTTCCACTTGTGTAGGTCCATGAGATTTCTGCTTAGTCGGTCTGCCAGTGTATTCAGTTTTCCTGGCAGGACTTGAGCTTGTAGTAGCACTTGGTAGCTCAAGGCCGTGTTCCACAATGCCATGGCTAGTCTGCAGAGGGGGTAGGAATGTGTACCCCCCTGCTTGCTTATGTACCACTAACAGTGGTGTTGTCCGTCTTTACCACTAGTTGTCCTGGATGAATGTAGTCCTTGAAGGCTGTCAGAGCATTCTGTACAGATAACATTTCTTTTTGATTGATATGTAGGTGCATTTGATTTGGGTTCCATTTGCCCTGAATGCACTTCCCTGTCAGGTGAGCCCCCCATGCATAGTCTGATGCATCTGTAGTTAGGGTTTGAGCAGCAGGGGGTAGTGTGAATGGCAGTCCCTTGTTTTGGTGGCAGGCCTCTTGCCCACCATAGGCACCTCCAGGCATAGGCAAGGTATGATAGGAATCATTGTTAACAGGCTGTGACAACATTTACTCCATAGACTTTTTAAGTACCACTGAAGTTTCCTCATATGCAGTCTTGCATATGGAATTAGAAGAATGCAAGAGGCCATGAACCCCAAGGCTTGCAGTATTTGTCTTGCAGATAAGCAGGGTTTTGTGGCCACTTGTTTGAAGTCAGTCACCAAATGAATTTGCTTTTCTGGCGTGAGGAAAGCCATCTGGGCAGTTGTATTCAAGCTTGCACCCAGGAATTTAATCTGTTGAGAGGGTATCAGTTGTGATTTATTTTCGTTTATGGTGTACCCTAGACAAGTTAGAACCCTTTTTACAAACGCCAGGTGATTTAGAAGTATGGCCTGGTTTTCTGCCTGAATTAGACAATCGTCCAGGTATGGATATATTTGAATATTTCTTTGCCTGCAAAAATCAATTACTGGAGCTAGGCACTTTGTGAATATCCTGGGCGCAGTAGACAAGCCAAAGGGCAGTGCAGAGAACTGATGATGCAAGTAGCCTGCTTTGAAGTGTATGTATCTTCTGCAAGATTCCCTGATTGGGATATGCAGGTAAGCCTCTTTTAAATCTAGAGTTGCCAACCAGGCATCGTTGCCTAGCATAGGAAGTAAATGGTGAAGAGTCAGCATCTTGAATTTTGGAATGTCCAGAAAGGTGTTTAGAGTAGACAGGTCCAGAATTGGACACCATGATTTGTCTTTTCTGGGTACCATGAAAAGCCTGGAATAGAAACCTTGTCCCTTTTCCTCTTCTGGTACCGGTTGAATAGCCCCCATGTTTAAGAGGGAAAGTACTTGTTTCTGAGCCTCTGCCCACTGATTTGGGGGCAGGTCTGGCCACCCGTTTGGTGTTAGCAACGTGTGGAAATGAAATATGTATCCCTGGGACACTACATTTAAAACCCATTTGTCCTGGATTATGAGTTCCCAGTTTTGTGCATGAAAAGCAATCTTTCCCCTCAAAGGGGCGGCTAAAAGGTAGTGCTTTGTAATTTTAAAGGCAAGTCATTGAGACTGTTTACCATATGGGGGTGTCTTGTTATTTCCAGATTTGGAAGTGGAGGCCACCCATTGCTTAGTTCTGAGAGTCCCTTGTGACTGAAACTTGGTGCTTCTGGGTTTGGCTTGAGAGGATCTGGCAGGAGCTGGAAAGGACCAGTTCTTAGTAGGCCAATGCCTACTAAATCTTGGAGGTTGCACTTGTAAGAAATAGTTTACAGTTTGCATAGATTTAGCTTTACCTTCCATCTTTTTTAGAACTTCTTCAGCCTTATTGCCAAACAGACTGTCCTGATTTAAAGGAGCATCCAACAATTTTGCTTTAACATGATCAGGCAGAGAGTGCTCCTTAAGCCAAGCATGCCTTCTAAGTACAGAGCCAGTAACAGCAGCCCTGCAAGAGGCCTCTAAAGAATCAAAACCACATTGCAAAGTATGTTTTCGAACTTGTTCAGCAGAATGCAATAAATCCTGTAAATCTTTATTTTCCACACAGTCAGAAATCAATGTAATTTTCTGTTTAAGCAGTCCAATAATATGCTGTTGATATTTTAACATATGAAATTGGCAGTTTAAAGCCCTAATTGCCAAGGCTGCAGAAGTATAAACCTTTTTACCCCATCTATCCAGCACCCTGGAGTCTCTATTAGAAGGGGTAGGATTTTTAGCAGTAGTAGCCTTAATGCCCTTGGGCCCCTGAGAAATGGTTTCTGGATCCGCAACAGGATTTTTGAAAAGGAACTTGTGGGACTCAGAAACCCTGTAGTATCTGTCAGGTATACTAGAAACTGGAGGCAGGGAATCAGGGGCCATAATGGATTCCGCAAACACATCAACAATGTCTAGTACAGGAGGTGCAGCCAAAGGCCTATGCTGAGGTAGAAGGAGGAAATCCCTAAGCCTCTTTTTAGATTCAGAAAATTCCTGACTCTCACAGTGGAAATGCTCCCTTAAGGTTTGTAAAGTTTCCCCAAAAGAAAAGTCCTCAGGGGGGGGGGGGAGCAGAGGGAATGGAATCCTCTGCATCAGAATCCTCATAAGTAGGTATGGCCTAATCCAGGTCATTGGAAGAATTAGAAGAAACAGAGTCCTGATCAGAAGATTCATAGTCAAACTCAGCCCCAGGCCTCTTAGAGGGGGGGGGGGGAGGTTGACTACCCCTGATTACAGTAATAAGATCTTCAGCCATCTTGATCATTTGTTTTTTAGGCATAGGGGCCTGAACATGTGGCCTGGGTGTCGGTTTTTTAGACAGATCGAGATTTAGGCCTTAGAATAGTAGGTGGAGTCTGTTTAATATGCAAGTCTGTAGGCCTGAATACACCCTCAGAAGCCGGCACCTGCACAGCGGCTCCAGACCCATCCAAGGTAGAGACATCCGCGGGTTCCATAGGTGAAGCATCTCGCGGCATACCGGAATCCGAATGGGTCTCAGTAGGGGCCTGCGAGTCAGAAGTACTGAGTACCGGCGAACTAGCGACTAGGCTTAGGAGAAGCGTCATTGGCAGTTTTGGACCTCAACGGCCTGTCTTGTCTTTTTCTTTGCATTTTTTCGGAATTCCGGTAGTCGGATGGCTAACCAATGTAATTTCTGGATAATTACATCGAGAACTGAAATATTTAGAGGCAAAAATGTACTGACGACGGATAGTGCACTGATTAAATAAAGCCCAAAACCGACAGCAAGGTATGTCGCAGTCAGGGCCTAGGCAAGGAATACAGTACACATCAAAATCTTTATGAGGTATTTGCTTTCCACAAGTAATGCAATTATTAACTTTTACTGACATCGGTAAGGAGCAAGAAAAAGTTTCCCCAATGGGGTACTTAGCTTTAAGTTGAAGTCTTCGGTTCTGAAACTCGAAAATGAAAATTTCAGGAGTCGGCCGACCGGCACTTGCGAACTGCTTCTGCTTCGGGGCACCGCACAGCAAGAAAGATTGATGTAATGGCGTTGGCTGCATGTTTTATACCCCTGACGACCTGAGATCATGGAAGGGACAGCAACCGACGCAGGACCCAAGACTTTGTTAATAAGGCTGACTGAGGGAAACCTGCCAGCAGATTACCCTAATGTAATGACTGCAACAGTGAAACACAAAGAACATCTGGAATCGAGATCTTTAGAAAAAGGTAGGAGCAAACTACATAGGAAAAATGGGAATTGTGGGAACAATATATACAGGGGGGAATGAGGTTTAAAAGAAGGCAAGACTTAAATGAGCTATGTAATGTTTGACTGAAAATGACTGGGTAGATAAGTGATATATAATGTTTGCAACTGAGAGTGTGTCAGTATGGTTTGTGATGTAAATGCTTGCAACTAGGATTGTGCTGGTGTGGTGTTTTCATTTATATAAATGTATGACTGCTTATGTCATAAGTGATGGTTTAATACGTTTCTTGTTAAAAAAAAAAAAAAATGTTGCTTAGATTATACGATGTATAGCAATATATATGAAGCATAATGTTTGTTCATTTTAACTTAATAGAGTTTGATTACTTTTATATAAATATAAATGTGCCTATGTCACAAGTGATAATTCAATAAAAGTGTTTAAAAAAGTGTCCAATCACAGTTGTTGACAACTGCCCTACCATTTTTATCTACCATGTTTTGGACTTTGAGTACACAACATGCTAGATGAAAGCCCACTTGGACTACCGCTTCCCATATCAGCACAACCAGCCTGCACAGCCGGTAAGAATGAATACCTCCCTGTTTACGAACTAAAACAAGCTATTGTCTGTGATCACCCTTAAGGCAGCAGGTGTCGGGGTCAATTTGATCATCATCTTGGTCAAAAGCTGACGTAATCTCGGACTCTGATATTTTGGTGCTGTGTGTTTTTTCTCCAGGACCTCAATCCTTCAGATTATGCAGGTGAGCCTTCCACACAAGATCTGAGGAATCCCTAATTAGAGATTAACATTAGTAGGCCTGCAATGACAAAGTTTCATTTACTGGGCCCACGAAGCACATTCATTGTTTGGATAGCAGGTGTACTCATATCATCACAATTTACATCAATGTTGCCCAATACAGCAATATACACTGTCTCCATTTAGGACCAACACCAAGTAAGCTTCACAGTGAGCAGCTGCAAACCCTGTTCTAGCCACTAATTACCAGGATTTCACCCACATTGCCCTCTTCCCTGTGCCTTGCAATGCTATCTTTCGAGCAGTAACTGAAGCTTAGCCAAGATAACTTTGCATACACACACAAGGTATTCTAGGAAAAGCTAATGATAAACGTCTAGTGCCAGCACTCCTTTCATACCCTTACAATAACACCTTGCCATCACCTAGACCAATCTAGCACAGACACCACAATTACTGTACACTGTGAAAATAAGCTATCCTTAATATAACCAGTGGCAGTTAATGGTCACAAAAGAACACACAATAAAAGATCTGAACAGAAAGATGGAAATCAGAAAAACAGTAGATCCTCCCCTACTGCAGATTTCACAGGAATCATTTGATACAATGGATGACTGTGCTAACAGATTCTAGAGATACCAATATACATTCCTCGTATACAGCTTGGCTAGTAGGTTCAAGTATCAACGAAGACATGGCTCAGGGTTCAAGGGATCTTCCTATCTGACATTGAAGATTTCTTTGCCAAGTCTTCAAAAAGAGTTTGAACTGGATAGCCCACTTTTTTATGAAGATATAGTTCCCCTTTTCTATGTCCAAATGAGTCCTTAGGAATGCCTCTGACTTCTGAGATGCAAAGCTCGATTCAAAGAGGCTTACGGAAAAACCTTGTTTGAGAAGGTAATGTATGGTTGGTTACCTTCAGAGATCTCATTACCCATTCCACTGATGAGGAATGTATCATAGTCAAAGCAATGGATATGTTTCAATGTGTTTAAAGACATAAATCAAGGGGACTGGCTTTTGGTAAACTCCTGGGGAGCTGTGGGCAGCACAAATGAAAGGTAAGTGAATAGAAAACAGTTCTTACCCACCTTAAATCTTAAATACTGGTTGTATCCATTGTGGATGTAGATATGTAAGCAGGCATCCTTTAGGTCTAGTGACCAAGACCACCCCTGGCATCATTAGAGCAAATACAGACTGTTGATTATCTTGAATTTGGTTAATCACAGGAATTTGTTCATTCATAGATTTTTTTTAAGGTGCCTCCAGGAGTCATTCTCCTTTAAAACAGTCTAACACAGAAGCCCTCCTCTTGCTCCTCCACAGGTAGCTTATTTACTATTCAAAAAGGCAATCAAATATTCCAGCACTGACAGTGCAAGTACTTGGTCATGAGGGACTGGGGCCATATCCATAAGTGGTAGAAGTACTCAACTCCATTTTGCATCCTACTGAAATAAGCTCTCACATCAATGCGTTGGTCAGTCAGAATCAGTTCCATCTGAACTAAGATGGCCTGCCCTGACAAAAGATGGAAATAGGGAATGGGAAACAGAAGGATGTAAGCACAGCCAACTGTCTTGCACATTCCCAAAGAGAAAGGAGACTTGCCTGCCCTTCCTCTACTTTGCCACCTGCTGCCTTCTCTAAGCCTATACCTTTTTCATGCTTTCCTCTGCCTTAAGTGATCTGCTCTAGTTTGCTTTCTATAAAATTGTCATTGTTTGGCTATACAGTTTCTGCTGTACCAAAGAACAGGAAAGTGAAATAACAGTTTCACAGATTCCATAGCATTGCACTTCTATTTAAATATTTCTCTCAGTGGAAGACATAAGAAAATCCTGTATAAGGGTGCATCTAAATGCTGCCCCTTCATATCCACTGGATACCATCTGAGCTAGCCATGTCTCAGTTACTGTTGCTGCTGCTCTACTGCAGGCATCCACTAAATCACAGTGGTATTTAATGTGTGCGTAACCATTTTTAGAAGCATATGAATTTGGCAAATTACAGCTCGAATACTACAGTAGTGGAGGTGTACATCTTTTCAAAGAGGTCAAAAACCTTACAATTTGTTAACTGTGAGCATATTCAGACCTGGTGCTAGACTGGATCCCTTGGGGTTTACAATAAGACCACCCGATGAGCTGTGGGATGTAGTCATACATGTTTATAGGCCATTCAGACCCTACAAAACTTATTGGGCTTTTACGCGGATCAGACAGCTTGGAATCAGGGACTAGAAGTGCTGAAATCAAGGGCTGCTTTGTATGCCTTAAACTGGGTAGACAGCTAGAGGCGCCCAATTGGTCCACATACCGTTTTCTGGATTGAACCCCCAGCACCATTTAATGTGATCTGGTAGAGACCCAAGGTGTCATTAGAAGATGCTCCTTCAACAGTGGGTTGTGGTACCAATAAGAAATCTAAGAAGAATAGGCTAAATAATCTAATTCGTGCTCAAAATCTTATTTTGGACACTCCTTCCTTTTTTGCTCAGAGTGCAACTGAGAAAGATGGGTGTGGTATCAGGGGTTTTTTATTCCCTTCAAGGCTGGAACATGCTCAACCAACCTGTTGTAGTTAAATGCCAGTTAACCAAGGCATCAACCCAAGGAGCAAACACAAGGGCATCAGACATTTAACACACCGCCAATGGGCAGGAATCCTTTAGACTGTGGCCTAACATTACACTTAATGCAGAGTCTCTGCTCCTGACCAAAGACCGTAGAAATTTCTGTTTCACACATTTCAGAAAGTGCAACCAAAACTTTGACTAGGAGGCATTCTTTGTGTCTGAATGCCTTGGAACCAGCATCTGGCCTAGACATCTCTGTGGCTTTATCTTCCTCCAAAAATGGATAAGGACAGGCAGGAACTTATAACACCAAGGTGGGGGTGCTGAGGTACAAGTGGCAGACACTCATGTCTGATGTCCAAAGACCTTTGCAGGACTGGTGGGTTTTAAAGGTCTCATTATCCCTGCTTGTGGTATCCTTAAATCAATATTTTCTTGACTCACTCTTCCACAGTTCTGTTACATGTATACTACTGGTGGAAGGTTCTCCAGGAGTACAACTCACCTGAACAAAGGCATTTAGCTTTTTCTAATCAAAGAAATCCCTAAGATTTCTACTTCTACTCAAAAAAGTATTTTCATGAGGCATAGCAGTGCTGACAAGATGGCACCTCATGCACTTCTAAACAAAAAATACACTTGACTGAAAAGTCTTCTGAAAAATTTGGCTTCTGCATGCATACAGACTTCTGCCAGATTGCCATACGAGATAACGGCTCCCAGATCCTCAAATTCCTTGAATGATCTTAAGCAGGAAGAAGTCACTTCCCTCCATACACTCAGGCAAAGAAAAGATTCCGCATATTTTCATGCAAAGAGCCAATGCATGATGGCATGCCTGCGCCAAAGGTTACACAAGGGCATGAAAATCTGAACTAGGCTTGATACTGTCATCAGGCCACATTCCTTAGGAGTGTGCCCCTGCACCTGTGATTCTAGGTTCCCACTAGACAAATATCTGACTGAAGTCTAGACCTTGGTGCAGAAGATTCCAGTAGACCCCCTGCAGGGTCCAGAGGGAAAAAGTACAGTTGTGTACACTTACCATAAATGTAGATGTTTGAATGTATTTCACTGTTGCAGTCATACATTTGGATTATCTGCCTGCAGGTAGCCCTCAGCCGACCTGAATAATAAAGTCTTGGATTCCTGCGTTGGATGCTGTCTCTTCTTCCATGACGTCAGGTCGTCAGGGGTATAAAACATGCAGCCGACGCCATTACATCAGTTTTTCTTGCCGCAGATGTCAGGTGCCCCCATAATGGAAAGCAATTATACGTTAGGTTACACCTCCAACAAAAAGCAAATACACCAGAAAGGTGAAATGCACTAAACAAGAAGAAAATTATAGCCAAGAGAAGTCAGGGGGCTGGAGGGAGGGTAATCAGGACTGCAACAGTGAATACACTCGAACATCTACATTTAAGGTAAGTGTACACAACTGTACTATGTTCTTCGTGTTTCACTGTTGCAGTCATTACAACTGGGTTGATTCCCAAAGCTAAGGAAGGGAGGAGGAAGTTAAGAGAGCATTAGTACCAGCTATTAAACCCTGCAAAACTGCAGTGGCAAAACCAGCTCTGGATTTAGAAAAAAAATAGGCATGTGATAATGCTTGGTGAAGATATGTACAGAGCTCCAGGTAGCAGCTTATAGGATGTCCCTGGTAGGGACACTTCTGAGAAAGGCTGTAGGGGTAGATGCAGCCCTGGTGGAATGTGATCTTATCCCCTGTGGGGTAAGTTTTCCATGGTGCTTATAACAGAAATTAATGTAATGGGCTATCCAGTTAGAAATGGTTTGCTTTGACATGGCCTTCCCCTCTGCCTCTGCAGCAAAGCCAAGTAACAGCAGTTGAGATTTTCTGAGACGCTTAATCCTGTCCAAATAAAATCTAAGTTGCCTGTGCACGTCCAAAGAGTGCAGTATTCGTTCTCCTTTGTTTTGTGGATTTGGTAAAAAAGTAGGCAAATGAATGGACTGATTGACGGCCACACCAGAAACCACCTTGGGCATAAAGGAAGGATTGGTCCTGAGGGACACCCTGTCTGCATGGAAGATGATGAATGGCTCCACTGCCATGAGGGCCTGCACGTCAGACATTCTTCTTGCTGAAGTGATGGCTAGATGGAAGGCTGTTTTCCAAGAAAGGAATTTCAACCCTGCAGTTGCAGCTGGCTCAAAAGGAGGTAGAATGAGCTTTTACTTATTTATTTATTTTATTTTTATTTTACATTTGTTAACCGGGAAGGTCCGACTGGATACATGTCCATTTTCAGCAGAGGCCCGGGGTTAAAAGCTCCATACAGTAGAAATAAGACAGACAACATAATACACTGGGAAAGCCAACAGAGAAATAGAACCCAGAGAAATTCTTCATAATTACATAATCATCTTCTTCTTTCGGCTTTTCCCGGTTAGGGGTCGCCACAGCGGATCACCCGTTTCAATTTCTTCCTGTCCTCCACATCTTGCTCTGTCACACCAACCACCTGCATGTCTTCTTTAACCACATCCATAAACCTTATCTTAGGCCTTCCTCTTACCTGGCAGCTTCATCCTTAGCATCCTTTTCCCAATATACCCAGCAGCCCTCCTCAGCACATGTCCAAACCAATGCAATCTCGCCTCTCTGGCTTTGTCTCCAAACTGACCAACCTGGGCTGACCCTCTAATACACTTATTCCTAATCCTGTCTACCCTCGTCACATCCAGTGCAAATCTTAACATCTTTAACTCTGCCACATCCAGCTCTGACTCCTGCCTTTTTCTCAATGCCACTGTCTCCAACCCATATAACATAGCTGGTCTCACTACCCTTTTGTAGACCTTCCCTTTCACTATTACTGGTACTAGTCTGTCACAAATCTCTCCTGACACTTCTCCACCCACTCCACCCTGCCTGTACTCTCTTTTTCACCTCTCTTCCACACTCCCCATTACTCCAAACTGTTGATCCCAAGTATTTAAACTCATCCACCTTCGCCAACTCTACTCCCTGCATCCTCACCATTCCTCTATCTTCCCTTTCATTCACACATATATTCCACCTTAGTCTGGCTGACCTTCATTCCTCTCCTCTCTAGAGCATATCTCCACCTCTCCAGGGTCTCCTCAACCTGTTCCCCACTCTCACTACATATCACAATGTCATCTGCAAACATCATAGTCCACGGGGACTCCTGTCTGATCTTGTCTGTCAACCTGTCCATCACCAGTGCAAATAAGAAAGGGCTCAGAGCTGATCCTTGATGTAATCCCACCTCCACCTTAAACGTATCTGTCACTCCCACGACAGATCTCACTGCTGTCACACTACCCTTGTACATAACCCGTACCACTCTCACATACTTCTCTGCCACTCCCGACTTCCTCATACAATACCACAACTCCTCCTTAGGCACCATGTCATATGCTTTCTCCAAGTCCACAAAGACACAATGCAACTCCTTCTGACCTTCTCTGTACTTCTCCATCAACACTAGAGGAAACATCGCATCTGTAGTGCTCTTTCCTGGCATGAAACCATACTGCTGATCACTAATCATCACCTCCCATCTTATCCTAACTTCCACTACTCTTTCCCATTATTTCATGCTGTGACTGATCAGTTTTATCCCTCTGTAGTTACTACAGCTCTGCACATCACCCTTATTCTTAAAAATCGGTACAAAAACACTTTCTCCACTTTCCAAGATTTCATTAAACAATCTGGTTCCACTGCCATTTCTCCTAAACACCTCCAAGCTTCCGCAGGTATGTCATCTGGACCAACAGCCTTTCCATTCTTCATCCTCTTCATAGCTATCCTTACTTCCACCTTGCTAATCCATTGCATTTCCTGATTCACTATCCCCACATCATCCAGGCTTCTCTCTCTCATTCTGTTTACTCATCAGCCCCTCAAACTACTCCTTCCATCTGTTCAACACATTCTCCTCACTTGTGAGTACGTTTCCCTCATTATCCTTTATCACTTTTACCTGCTGCACATCTTTCCTAGCTCAGTCCCTCTATCTAGCCAATCGGTACAGGTCCTTTTCTCCCTCCTTAGTGTCCAACCTTTCATACAACTCTCTATACGCCTTATCCTTGGCCTTTGCCACCTCTCTCTTTACCATGCACCTCATCTCCTTATACGCCTGTCTACTTACTTCATCTCTCTGACAATCCGACTTCTTCGCCAGCCTCTTTCTCCATATACTCTCCTGTACTTCCTCATTCCACCACCAGGTCTCCTTGTCCTCCTTCCTCTGTCCAGATGTCACTCCAAGCACCTTTCTAGCAGTCTCACTTATTAGCTCTGCTGTAGTTACCCAGCTATTCGGTAACACTTCACTGCCACCCAGTGCCAGTCTTAACTCTTCCCTGAACTCCACCTCACAATCACCCTTTTTCAATTTCCACCATATGATCCTTGGTGTTGCCTTCACACTCCTCCTCCTCTTCTTGATCACCAATGTCATTCTACAGACCACCATTCTATGCTGCCTAACTACACTTTCCCCCGTCACCATTTAATAGTCTCCAATCTCCTTCAAACTGGCCCTCCTGCACAGGATATAATCCACCTGTGTGCATCTCCCTCCACTCTTGTATGTCACCCTATGCTCCTCCCTCTTGTTAAAATATGTATTCACCACAGCCATGTCCATCCTTTTTGCAAAATCCACTACCATCTGACCTTCTGCATTCCTTTCCTTAACACCAAACCTACCCATCATTTCCTCATCCCCTCTGTTCCCTTCACCAACATGCCCATTGAAATCTGCTCCGATCACCACTCTTTCACCCTTGGGTACAGTCATCACCACTTCATCCAACTCACTCCAAAATTTTTCTCTCTCATCCATCGCACACCCAACTTGCAGAGCATATGCATTAACATTCTTCATTACACAATCAACTTCCAGCTTCATAAACATCACTCTATCCGACACTCTTTTCACCTCCAAAACACTCTTGGTGTACCGTTCCTTCAGGATAACCCCTACCCCATTTCTCCTCCCATCCACACCATAACAGAACAATTTGAACCCACCTCCAATACACCTGGCCTTACTTCCCTTCCACCTGCTCTCTTGTACACACAATATATCAACCTTCCTTCTGTACATCATATCAGCTAGCTCTCTCCCTATACAAGTCATACTGCCAACATTCAAAGTTTCTACCCTCACTACCACACTCCTAACCTTTCCCCTCTCTTCCTGCCTTCGGGCATGCCTTCCCCCTCTTCTTCTCCTTCGGCCAACAGTAGCCCAATTTCTGCCAGCACCCTGTCGGCTAACAGTACTGGTGGCAGTCATTGTTAACACAGGCCTTGACCGATCCAGTATGTAAATCTGTATTGGTTTCCGCATATCTCATTTGGCAGATGTTTTATGCCAGATGCCTTTCCTGACACAACCCTCCCCATTTATCAAGGCTTGGGACCG
Source organism: Protopterus annectens (assembly GCF_019279795.1). Taxonomy (NCBI): domain Eukaryota; kingdom Metazoa; phylum Chordata; order Ceratodontiformes; family Protopteridae; genus Protopterus; species Protopterus annectens. Next base: position 681,059,223 of record NC_056745.1, on the reverse strand, counting down.
ACACGAAGAAATGTAATGGCTGGTGCATCCCCAGTGGCTAGGTTATGAAAGCAGAATAATATTTGCACAATTACATATTGAAACCATTCCATTATAAGAGTAATTCAGGTTGTACAATGTATTTGTAGGTCATTTTCAAAGTTCTTCGGTCAAGAATCAAGAGGTGCGTATAGAATTGTGTTACGTCTTATACATCTTAGATTTCACTTAATCACATGGCAGTAGAGTAATATAGTCAGAATTAGAGACACAGTTATAAAGTGTGGGGAGTTAGTCAGGAGTAGATCAAGGACAGAGCCACCGTGACGTGAAGTATTAAGTAAGGTATTTTTTAAATTGGGTTGGGTTGTAAGGTTAGTTCTGTAGGGAGAGAGTTCCAGACTTTACCAACCGACTTCATAAACAGAGATTCCCCAGCTGAGTTGTTTGCTTTGAAGGTGTAGGCTAACATTTTGTTAGAGGATCTGAGAGTTTTAAGGTTATGGTAGGGGGTGATGAGTATATTAAGATTGGGTGTCCGTTTGGGCTGATAGACAATCTTGTGGGCAGTTATTAGTTGGTTGGTTATTAGAAGGTTAGGTAGTTCAAGCCAGCTTAGTTGTTTGAGATTGTGGCAATGATGGGTCCTGTAGGCAGAGGCAGTGGCAAATCTGGCAATGTGATTATAACAGGTTGCTAGCTTATTCAGGGAAGTTTTATTCAGGTTGGTGAATAGGGGGGAGGCGTAGAGAAGTGTGGATAGAAGAAGAGTGTGAGCAAGGACAGTTCTGGCAAGGGGAGTTAAGAAAGGTTTGGTTCTATGTAGACAGCCAAGTTTTTTATTTACTGTTTTGATGGTGTGGTCGATATGCAGATCAAAATTTAGGTTGTTGTCGACTGACTCCTAGTAGTTTGGTTGAGGGGTCTGGTGATATAGTAGTGCCATTGTTAGATGTGATGGAGAAGGTTAGAGAGGAGGTCTTACAGGATGGGGAGAACAGCAGCAGTTTGTTTTTTTAGGGGTTTAATATTAGATGATAATAGAGGAGCCAGTTTTCTACTATGGTAAATGTATTTTGGGATAGTGTCCATAGCTCATCTGGGGTTGTGGCAGAGCAGATCAGGGTGGAGTCGTCTGCGTATTGGATACAGGTAGTGTCTGGTATTACTCCTTGCAAGTCATTAATGAAAATGGAAAATAAGAGGGCCTTAAGATGGATCCTTGGGGGACACCAAGAGTTATAGGTATGAGGGTAGATAGGTTTTCTTTCCACAGGACTGCCTGTTTCCTATCTTCCAAATATGACTTAAACCATTGTATAGCATGGATATCTAGGAAGAGTTTCTAGGGCTTGCAGGAGAAGTTGGTGATTTACCATGTCAAAAGCTTTGGAAAGATCTAGGAAGATGGCTGAGGAGAGTTTACCATTACGGTTGTGATTTATGGCATTGAAGGACAGTAGGGCAGTGGTGGTACTGTGGTTTGGTCTGAAGCCATGTTTAGAGTTTGACAGGTGATTGTTATCAAGTAGATAGGCTAGGAGTTGTTTTTGGATAAATTTTTCCAGGATTTTGGCTATGGGAGAGAGTATTGCTATGGGTCTGTAGTTTGAGATGTCAGTGCAGCTGCCTCCCTTGTGGATTGGAATGATATGGGATACTTTCCAGGTAGTGGAAATGGTAGCTTCAGATATGGATCGGTTGATCAAAATGGATATAGGGTAGGCTATGGCATCTGCTGCTTTTTGTAGGTAGTCTGCTGATAGAAGATCTGTGGCAATGGTAGTTGGTTTTAGTTTTCTAATTAGAGTAAGGATAAATGAAGTTGAGACTGGTTGAAATTTAAAGGTGGTTTGGGTAGTGGGTGTAGGGACAGAGGGATTTAGTAGACTGGGGGCTAAGTTATTGGCTAGGATTTGGATAGTTTCTGTAAAGAAGCTATTGAAGAAGTTGGCTACTTCTGCTGGAGAATGCGAGTTGTAAGCTGAGGGGACACGGGTAGTAGATTGTCCTGAATGGAGCAGTGTGTTTAGAGTTGCCCAGAAAATACCTGGTTTGTTCTGGTTTTTGTGTTGTAGGTTTTGATAATGGTTCTTTTTGTCGGTTGTAACAGATTTTTTTGCGTCATTCCTTAATTGTCTATAATGGAGTTGATCTGTGAGGTTTTTTGAGGCACGCCAAGTGGCCCAACCTTTATTTCTTAGTAAGATTTTTTGCCTAGTTGCAGCTGTAAGTAAAGGATTGCTTTTGGTTTTAGTTCTAATGGTACGAGCTGGAGCATGGCTGTCTAGGATGGATAAGAATTTAGTGTTAAAGTATTGTACAGCTTCTTCTAGTGGGAGATGCTTTAGAACTGACTTCTCCAATAGAAAGTAAAGGTCCCAGCCTGGAGTAGGGGCACTCCTGGGTGGTCTTAAATTTTTGGCCCCTATGAGGAATTGCTTTAGCAGGGGGTGAGAGAAGAGGGGTGGTTCAGTATTATAATGAGCTGAAATGGCAGAGGCATGAAGGAAAGGCCCTTGTGGAGCATCTCTATTAAGTACTGAAGAATATGTGGTAAGCTGGACACCATTGTGCCCATCTCCTGAGTCTGGCTCCAGGAACAGTATCTTTTCCACTTTTCAGCATAGGATTTTCTAGTACTAGGCCTCCTTGCCTCCAGAATGACATCTAGCACCTGCTTACTGAGGGATGTTACTGGAGAGCTCTAGGAATTAGCCAGGATGCAAGGTTCAGGGTTTAAAGTTGAGGGTGCAGAATCTGGCCCTCCTGCTGGGACAGCAGGGAAGGCGTCTGAGGCAGGTGCCATGGTTCCAGCAGTGACATTCTGCTCAAGAGGGGGTGCCAGTGTTGGCATGGCAAGTCTGGTGCAATCAGTATTGTCCTTAGTGTGTCCTGTTTGATCTTTAGCAGAACTTTCAAGAGAAGAGGCAGAGAGGGAAAGGCATAAACTGAGAGGCTTTCCCAGGTGAAGGACAGGGCATCCACTTTCCAAGCTTGACTGTGGGAAGTCCTTGTGCAGAATTTGTCCAATTGGTAGCTCTGAGGGGAGGCAAACATGTCTTTCTCTGGATTCCCCCATTTGTTTCTAAAAGTTGAATATCTTTGGTTCCAGTTTCCACTCGTGTGGGTCCATGTGATTTCTGCTTAGGTCGTCTGCCAGTGAATTTAGCTTGCCTGGCAGGAACTGAGCTTGTAGGTGCACTTGGTAGTTCAAGGCTGTGTTCCACAGAGCCATGGCTAGTCTGCAGAGAGGGTATGAGTGGGTTCCCCCCTGCTTATTTATGTAGCACATAATAGTGGTGTTGTCCCTCTTTACCAATAACTGTCCAGGAAGAATGTGGTCCTTGTAGGCGGTCAGGGAATTCTGTACAGCTAACATTTCTTTTTGATTGACATGCAGGTGCATCTGACTCAGGTTCCATTTGCCCTGAATGCACTGCCCTGCCAAGTGAGCCCCCCATGCATAGTCTGATGAGTCTGTTAGAGTTTGGGAGGCAGGGGATAGAGTGAATGGGAGCCCCTGGTTGTGGTAGCAGGCCTCTGCCCACCAAAGGAACTCTGTCTTTATGCAAAGAATGACCGGAATCATTGATTCCAGGTCCTGAGAATGTTGACACCATAGGCGTTTTAGATACCACTGTAGTTTTCTCATATGCAGTCTTACATATGGAATTAGTAGAATGGCAAGAGGCCATGAACCCCAGGGCTTGCAGGATTTTCCTTGCAGATAGCTGGGTCTTTGTGGCCAGTAGTTTGAAGTAGGCTGTCAAATAAACTTGTTTCTCTGGTGTGAGATAAGCCATCTGGGAAGTTGTGTTCAAGCTTGCTCCCAGGAATACAATTTGTTGGCAGGGTACTAGATGAGATTCCTTTTCATTTATGGTGTACCCCAGTGAAGTTAGAAGTTTCTTTACAAATGCCAGATGTTTTATTAGCATGTCCTGGCTTTCTGCCTGAATTAGACAATCGTCCAGGTATGGGTATATTTGAATATTTCTTTGCCTGCAAAATGCAATGATTGGAGCTAGACACTTTGTGAATACCCTGGGTGCAGTAGATAAGCCAAAGGGAAGTGCAGAGAACTGATAGCGCATGGAGTCTGCTCTGAAGCGTAGGTATTTCGTGGAAGATTCCCTTATTGGAATGTGCAGGTAAGCTTCCTTTAAGTTTAAGGTTGCCAACCAGGCATCTTTGCCTATCATAGGAAGCAGCTGCTGAAGTGTTAGCATTTTTAATTTTGGGATTACCAAAAAGGTGTTTAGAATAGAGATGTCCAGGATATGACGCCATGAGCTGTCTTTTCTGAGTACCAGGAAAAGTCTTGAGTAAAAAACCTTGTCCCCTTTCTTCTGCTGGGACAGGATGAATAACCCTGATACTTAGAAGAGAGAGAACCTGCTGTTGAGCCTCTGCCCACTGATTTGGGGGGGGAAGGTCTGGCCAACCGTTTGGGGATGGTAAGGTGTGGAAGTGGAATCTGTAATCCTTGGAAATCTATATTTAAAACACATTTCTCCTGGGTAACGAGTTCCCAGTTTTTTGCATGCAGGGCGATCTTTCCCCCTAAGAGAGCAGGCAGTTGAGCAGGGCTTGGAAGGTTTAAGGTCAAGTCATTGTGACATTTTTCCATAGGGGGGTGTCTTACTACTTCCAGCTTTGGAAGTGGGAGCCCCCCACTGCTTAGGCCTGTGAGTGCCTTGAGACTGTAGCCTAGGTGGTCTGCTGTTCCTGGGTTTGGACTGAAAAGGCCTGGAAGAGACAGGAAAGGACCAATTCTTAGAAGGCCAATGCCTGCTAAATCTGGGAGGCTGTACTTGCAGGAAATCTTTAACAGTTTGCATAGATTTTGCTTTTTCCTCCATCTTTTTAAAGACAACTTCTTTGTTGCCATACAGGCAGTCGTGGTTTAAGGGAGCATCCAGTAATTTAGCTTTAACATGATCTGGCAAATTTTGCTCCTTAAGCCAAGCATGCCTTCTAAGTACAGACCCAGTGACAGCAGCCCTGCAATATGCTTCTAAAGAGTCAAAACCGCATTAAATCCTGTAATTCTTTACTTTCAGCACAGTCAGGAATCAACACCATTTTCTGTTTAAGTAGTCCCATAATATGTTACTGATACTTTAACATATGAAACTGGCAGTTTAAGGCCCTAATGGCCAAAATAGCAGAAGTGTATACCTTCTTACCCAATCTGTCCAAGGCCCAGGAATCTTTATCAGAAGGGTAGGGTTTTTGGCAGTAGTAGCCTTAATGCCGTCCAGTTTTAGGCCTTGAAGAAGAAGATGGCATCAGTTGGAAATGCAAGTCAGTAGGCCTGAATACACCCTCAGAAGCCGGTGCCTGCAGAGCAGCTCCGGACTCATCCAAGGTAGAGACACCCGCAGGTTCCATAGTCGAAGAAGCATCTCACGGCATACAGGACTCCGAATGGGTCTCCGTAGAGGCCTGCGAATCTTAAGTAGCGGGTATCAGGGGCTGCGAAAGCGCCTCACTGAGTACCAGTGAACTGGCGACTAGCTTAACGGAAGCATCATCGGCAGCTTTGGACCTATGCGGTCTGTCTCTGTCTTTATCTTTACGTTTTTTCAGAATGTTGGTAGTCGGATGGCTTACCAAAGCCATTTCTGGATAGTTAAATGGAGTACCCAAATAATTTGCTGCAAAAAGAAACAGACGACGAATAGTCCAGGGTTTGAATAAAGCACAAAACCGACAGTGAAGGACGTCGTGGTCTGGGCCTAAGCAAGGAATGCAGTACGAACGAAAATCTTTATGAGGTATTTGCTTTCCACAGGTAATACAATTGTTAACTTTTATTGACATCGGTTAATAGCAAGAAAAAGGATCCCCAATGGGGTAGTTAGCTTTTTTGAAGACTTTGGTTCTGAAACTCGAAAACAAAAATTTCAGGAGTCGGCCGACCGGCTCTTGCCAACTGCTTCTGCTTTGGGCACCGCGCAGCAAGAAAGACTGATGTAATGGCATCGGCTGCATGTTTTATACCCCTGACAACCTGACGTCATGGAAGAAGAGAGAGCATCCGACGCAGGAATCCAAGACTTTGATATTCAGGCCGGCTGAGGGCTACCTGCAGGCAGATTATCCAAATGTAATGGCTGCAACAGTGTAACATGATGAACATCCATAGAGCACTCTGCCATGAGCACCACTTTACCTGCAAGCTAGCTGACTAAATAAATTATTCGCTAGATCAGACCAGACTCTAGCAAGCCCCAGTCAATCATCTGGGAAATTTGTAATGCCTTAACGCTGAGCTACACCTCCCTGCAGAGTGCAGACAAAGGATGGGGCTCCTTTGAATCTTTGCTGTTTGTCAAAAGGCACGACTAACTGAAGATAAGCTAAGGAACAGGAGCAGAGGGAAGTTGTAATCAACTTAGCTTCAAAATGCTTGATGAAGACCTGACCTCCATTTTCCTGGCATTTTGCAATTGTTCAGGCAGAGACTTAAGGGCATTTGTGGTTTAAGGAAGGCAGGACTTGAACAATTTATGAAATGTTGGAATAAATAACTGTGTAAAAGAAAGCATTTAAACTGTATGAAATTAAAAAATATTATGGTTTGTTTTCTATTACTGTATGTGTATACGTTGTTTAAACTGATTTAATAAAAAAGAGGTCACAAAAATGAAAGATCTCAAAAGAAGTGGTTATACAAACTGCCTCACTGCTGCTCCCATGTGGCTCAAAGGTGATGGTGTCTTACACAAAGTAGCATTCTAAGGCAAAGGAAATGCATACTGCTGATGCACAGAATCATCCAGGAATGGCATGAAAAAAGAAGTTATGTACTCACCATAACGTTTCATCTGAGTAGTTCTACTTCATTTGTCTTCAACCTGTGGGATACCGGATCCGAGCCGGCAACTTTACTAGCATCTGCTCCAAGCTCCTCCCCTTACCCATATAACACCTTACTATCTTCCAACCCCCAGATCGAGTTTGCCGAACCTTATACTAACAACCCGACCTGAAAAATACTTGTGACCTACAACTGCAGCCCGTAGGCTGTTCATATGCCAAGGTCCAGGGGAAGGAGGGATGGACGGTTGAAGACAAATGAAGCAGAACTACTCAGATGGAATGTTATGGTGAGTACATAACTTCTTTATCTGAAGTAGTTTACTTCATTTGGTCTTCAACCTGTGGGACAGAGTCCCCAGCTACTCAACTTCTGGGAGGCGCTCAAGGAAGGATATTCCAGAGCATCACGGAACCAAAGGATGTTCTCCTTCTGGAAGTCAAATCCAATTTGTAATGAGAAATAAATGTATGAGATGAGAACCTAGTTAGCTGCAGAACAAATATCATCCAAAGACACTCTAGACCAAAAAGCTGCAGATGTAGCCATCGATGTAGTGGAATGAGCTCTCACCTGACTCTGAGGAGACATGCCTCTGTCCTTGTAGACCCGAAGGATACATGAAGAAACCCATCTAGCAATACTAACCTTGGAGATAGGTTTCCCCAAAAAGGGTTTATAGGAGGATACAAACAATTGATCAGATTTACGGAAATTTTTTTGTCCTGTGTAAATAGAATCGTAACTGTCTATGAACATCCAAGCAAGTGGAGTTTGTATTCCATCTTGTTAGTAAAATAGGAAAGAACACAGGAAAATTGATGGTCTGGATTGATACCGACTAGTGATGCCACCTTAGGAAGAAAGGCTAGATTGGTCCAAAGGGAAACCCTATCTGTATGAAAAATCATATAAGAGACTTTGATGGACAAGGCCTGAAGTTCTGAGACCCTTTTGGCAGAGTTAATAGCCATCAGAAAAGCTGTTTTCCAAGATAAATATTTCAGATATAATGTTGCAGCAGTCTTGAAGAACCATAGTAAGGTCCCAAGAGGAAACAGGATCCTTGACCGGGGTGGGGGTGGGGGGTAACAAAAAGGTGCCTTTAATATAGGCTTTACACAGTCTGGAGGAGGCTAGAGGCGCAGAATTCTCGCCCACATGAAAATGAGAAATGGCAGCCAACTGAACCTTGACCGTAGAACAACTAGCTCCTTGTTGAAATAAATCAGCTAGAAATTCAAGAATAGTGGAAATAGGAGCTATGAAGGGGTCTAAACTCCTCCGAGAGGCCCAAAAGGAAAAACATTGCCATTTGCTGTGATAAACCTTCCTGGTCGAAGACATGAGCAGCCACCAAAATAGATCTAACTGAGGAGGATAGTCCAGGAGTCCTAGCAATCACAGGAACTGGAGCAGCCAAGCTGTGAGCTTCAAACTGTCCATATTCGGATGAGGCACCCCCGAAGAGTGTGAAGTCAAGTCCTGAATGGGATCCAGGATCCAAGGCGAAGCCAGAAGGTGAGATCAAAGGAAGAGGTACCATACCTGGTGAGGCCAAAATGGGGCAATGAGGATCACTTTGCTCCCAAGTCGACGAGCTTTCTATAGAAACCTCAGAATAAGAGGTACTGGTGGGTAAGCATACAGAAGACCGGGAGGCCAAGCATGAACTAGAGCATCTCTGGGGGACTCCCCCGGCAGGGGGTTCAGAGCGAAAAACTCACTGCACTTCACATTGGAAAGAGATGCAAAGAGATCACAGCAAGGTTGACCCCACTTGCAGATCATCTGTTCCGCTACTGAAAGATCAGAGACCACTCGTAAGGCATCAGAAAAGTCCGATTTAGCCTGTCCGCTAGGATGTTGGACCGTACTGGAATGTGCGCTGCAATAAGAAAGCAACCGATGGAGATCACCCATTCCCACACTCTCATGGCCTCGCAACAAAGGAGGCAAAATCTGGTCCCTCCCTGTCTGTTGATATACCAGACCACTGAGATGTAGTCTGACTGAATTGCAATCGTTCCCAGAGGAAGAAAAGCATGAAGGGCCTGCAACACTAGAAGGACCACCCTCATTTCTAGGACATTTATGTGCAAGCTGGTCTCTACAGGGGACCACAGGCCTTGGACTGCCCTGCCAAACAATGCCCCCCACCTGTATTAGGAGGCATCCATGGCCACCGTGGCTTGGGTTGGGGCTGGAACGAAGGGTTGTCCCTCCAAAATGTTCGGAGAACACATCCACCATATGAGGGACGACCGACAGAGTCGACTAAGTTGAATTGGATATGCCAATGGCAGTTCCAACAAGGACCATTGTACAGCTAGAGTCCACTGTAGAATTCTCATGTGTAACAGGGCACATGGGAGAAGAGTTATGATTGCCGCCATCGAGCCCAAGGCCCTCAACACCTATTCCGCCATTGGGAGATGAGAGTGGTAGATCAGGGAGACATGCATCCTCAGGTTTTGTACTCTCTCCGAGGTCAGGAAGATTTTGCACTGTAGAGTATCTATCCTGGCGCAAATGTAGTCTATCACCTGTACAGGATCTAGGAGTGATTTTGATGCACTGATTGTGATCCCCAAACACAGGGCAAGAATCAGGAAGTAATCCCTGGTTTGGGAGAGTAGACGCCTGGTGGGAGCAGTGAGGAGCCAATCGTCCAGGTACGGATAGACCTGAATTCCTCTGAAGCCTCAGGTGAGCCACTACCACCACCATCAATTTGGTGAACACCCTGGGGGTTGTGGTGAGACCAAAGAGTAGGGCTCAAAATTGGCAGTGATTGACTCCTAGCCAGAAGTGGAGGAACCTCCTGGAGCTTCTGTGCATCTTTATGTGATAGTAAGCATACTGGAGGTCCAACGAGCACATCCAGTTGCTCTCTTGCAGGTACGGCATGATTAACTGTAGTGTGACCATCCGGAACTTCTCTTTGACAACTGACAGGTTCAGGGTAGAAAGGTCCAGAATGGGCCTCAAGTCCCCCATTTTCTATGGCACCAAAAAGAACCTGGAGTAGAAGCCCGATGCGGACTGATCTGGGTGGACGGTTTCGATGGCTCGTTTTTCTAGCAGCTTGGAAATTTCCTGTGCTGCTGCCTCCCTTTGCATGGGTGGTACGTCCGGGAGGTGTTTGGGAGATTTGGGGGGACCCACAAGGAGATAGAGTATCCTTTGGATATGATCTGAAGCACCCAGCAGTCTGATGCAATAGACTCCCATACTGCTAGGTGCAAGGACAATCGTCTCAGACGGCCTCCAAGGTAGAGCAGTCGGGCCACCCTCAGGGTTGCTGCCCGGGTCTGTCAGAGAAAGGTTCGAGACCCAAAACTCCTCGGACCCCATCTGCCTCTGGGCCGGCGTCCATTCTGACCCCCTCTGCCTCTGGGGGAAGAAGACCCCCCGAGTGTCCTGGGAATACTGTGACTTCCGGAACCACCTCTTCTTTTGCCCTCTCTGGTTCTGGGAAAAGGACCTTTGAGGGTTCGAGAAGCAGATCCCGACGGCAGACAGTGTCTTCCCGTCCTTCTCACTCTGGACTAATGTCTCTTTGACGGTCTTATCAAAGAGAGTAGAGCCGTCATAAGGGACATTGGCAAAGGACGCCTTGAAAGGTTCCGAAAACTGACAATCTGAGTCAGGCGTTCAGTTTTATGGACACGCTGGACACAGCCACCCTAGCTGCTCCCTCAGTAGCATGTGAAAGGAGTCGCATGGACGTGTTGGAGACTGCTTTCAAAGTGGCCATCCTCACAGAGAATGAGACCCTGTCCTCCAGCGACATGGACTTGGGGGGAGACTTCTACAGCTCCTTTACCAGGTCGCGTTGGAGTCCAGTGACATGGGCCAGATAGTTCAGCGTCCTAACTGAAAAGGTAGCTGAAGCATATACCTGTTTCCCTAGGTGGTCTATCATCCGCGACTCTTAGTCAGAAAGATGAACAGAGGGACTCTCCTGAGCAAGTTCCTTCATTGTGGCTGCTGCTACCACCATAGCGTCTAAGGGGGAGCCCTTGTTCCATGCTGGTCTGGCTGTGGGGGGACTCAAAATTTTGTCTAATCTTTTTTGACTTGGCTCCATGGTGTCTGGCTCCTTCCATGCCCATGAAGTGACCTGGTCCATCAAAGGATCCGTGGGAGGGGACACCCAGGAAGTAGATGGACCCATGCCGAAAGCCTCCATGAACATGGACTCATCAGAAGAAGCTTTGGGGGCAGGCCAACCTCCCCGTTGGTGCAGGATTTACATGATGTCTCTAAAGGAGACATTCTCAGGAGGTGACCAAGGGGAACCTTCCCCATCATCCAAGTCTGTATCCTCAGTGAGAGACTCAGAGGAGTACAAATGCCTCTTCTTGCATGTATGCTTGCGAGGCACATCTCCGGTGGGGCTCTCCAGGGGGAACTCGCAAGCCACTTATTCCTCAGGGGAACTGACTGGGGCTCCTCGAGCACAGGCTGCCCCTCTGGTAAAATGAGAGGGACCGTAGAAAGAGCCAAGGGGGTCTGAGTGGAGTCCAAGGGGGCCATCAGGGGTCTCAATCCAGTTGAGAGAACCCTTTCTACCACGTCAAACACTGAAGGAGAGCAACCTCCTGAGAAACCAATAAGGAGGCCGGTCTCCCCGGGCCCGAAGTGAATAGAGCTCAGAGAAAGGGAACCTGGCCCGACAAAGTCGGAGCCGATGAAAAAAGTTCCACTCCCTGGGATCCAACACCCAAGCTCCGGCAAGGAGAGCGGCTCGGATCTGAGCTAGTTGGATCAGACACGCTCCAGGCAGCTGTCGGCACTGAGGAAGCAGGTACAGGCGGCGCTGATCCCCTGACTAAAGCCATCCTCCGATCCAAATACTCTGAACCCGCTGGACGGATCGGAGGAGGACATATCGGCTGGAAAAAAGGAAGTGAGCTCCCCCCTCCTGAGGGAGAGGAGGCTGACAAGAACCCCATCTCTGAGTACGGATGAACCTCCTCATCATTTTATCCATATCAACTTCAGAAAAAGACCAGGTGGACCTTGACAAGGCCACTGACTCCGACCTTGCAGGTCGGGGCACCGAGGCCTTAGAAGCTGAGCGTGTCTCCTCCGGCTCCAGGGAGAACTTTGGAGATCGGAGCAGAGGGTAGTCACGGATCCGTAATGCTTTGACAGGTGAAGGGAGGTCCGGACACCTCTTGCGCTTTTCCCTCTACTTCGACTCTCTTTCCTTCTCTCTGCGCCTTTTCCACTCCACTCCACTTCCACAGGCTTTTGCACAGGAGGTGGAGTCCCAGCCTGGGAGGGAGGGAAAGCCAGGGGAAAAGAAGGAGAGGCAGCCACAACAGCCACTGTGTCCGAAGCCGAGACAAGGTTAACAGTTTCAGAAGGGGGAAGAAGGCCTTTCAGGGCCAATTTAGCCTTCCTATCTTTAATGGCGAATGGATTGATCCCCGTGCATATAGTGCAGTCTGTGCTCAAATGGGCAATGCCCAAGCACATAACACAGAGTGTGGCCATCTGCAGGACATAACTTATGACCACACTCAGTGCATCTTTTGAAAATAGGCTTGTCAGCCATAAGGTCAGAAGAAAGAATAACTAAAAAAGAAAATGTATTCTTTCTTGCTGAGAACACCCACTCACCACACTCACACACAGAACACACTGAGGGTGAGGGGAAGCAAAAATACATATAAATACTCTAAGCTAACTACCTTAAAACTACAAAACTCGATGCACCAAGCGAGGGGAGGAGAAAGGGGAACCTACTCTATCACTATCTATATTTTTAAAGAAAAAGAGAGATTTTTAAAGCCTGACCCACTGAAAAACATGGAGCTCTAGAGATCACGATGCATAAGCTATTCACGGCAAACAAGATCTGGGGACTGGAAGGTAGTGAGGTGTATTATGGACAAGGGGAGGAGCTTGGAGCAGATGCTATTAAAGTTGCCGGCTCTGATCCGGTATCCCACAGACTGAAGACCAAATGAAGTAAACTACTTCAGATGTATATCTGCGCCAAAAACTTAGCAAAAACACTGTTGTAGTATAATTCTTTATCCATGGGAATTAGCCAATGGCAGCATCAGCTCATCAAGAACCTTCATGGATATCTCTTATTGAGCCAAGCTCCTTCTCCATTCTCAGGCGTTAGTATGATGTAAACCTTATGAGGGAGATAACTGTACCATTACCATCCACCCATTAACATGTGAGTAGACACTGTGGCTTGGCCAGGGATGTTATTTCTGACCCGGATTCTCAATTTGTAAAGCCCATGAGAACTTTTGCCCAAGGTTTACATTCCAGGGCCCTTATCACTCACAGGTTGGGAAATGCACTGTCAGTCAATATATGTGTAATTATCCAGTACTGACAAATGTTTACACACAAGAAAATCAGCACCCTGGTATGGAAAATGGCATGGCTTCAAAAATCCATGTTATGTCAGACCATGGCTCCAAGCACCCCCCTCCCCCCAGAGACTTGATCAAAGGAATGAGTTGAGACCAAGGGGGCTGAAAGAAGGCAACCTGTAATACAGCAGTGGCTCTCTACTCAGACATATACTGTTATGGTCAGCTACAACACTGGTACTATGTTCAAAACAAGTGTAATATATTCTTGACAGAATCAGTGATAGTGTACAGCTTCTAATCGATGAGAAAAGTACCAAGGCAATCTTGTCCTCCCCAGTTTATAAAGATGCCTTCATTAACAGGGCTTGCAAAATGGCAGTATCTAATCCTGCCCTATTTTCAGATTAGATGTGTAATTTGTGAAGATGGTATGGAAAAACATTAAGGCAGCTGCCTTAAAGATACCCTGAGGGGACACATTTTCAAAGCCTGATGTGGTGTAAGCTGCAATGGTAACTCAGACTTGTCCGCAGACTCCAGGGACTTATTAATGGAGTCATAGAAAGCAATATAGTCAGCCAGCCATTTGGCAAGTTTCCTTGGACTTACCCACCTTTTCCAGGCATGTACAAAACTAAAAGCTGGTCTGCCTGTCTAACCATCCTTTACACTAGGAAAGTGTTACACTTTTCAATGAAAGAAGTCCAAAAGGGATGCAGCAGTCCTGGGGGTGGGAGTGACATACAAACATCCCTTCAAAAAATGCATTATTATAAAGGAACAAAAACAGAGAAATTGTAGAAAGAATTGACAAAACTACTACTGACACGCAGCCCGCCATACTGCAGTTACTGCAGATATGAGAGTAAAAAAATATGGCTTCCAATGTCCTAACACGAACAGCTTTTACCACAGCCATGAAGCTGGGAACTGCAACACCGAAGCAGTGGTACACAGAGCTCAACAAGATGCCCGGCCTTTTATGTTGGAAAAAAAAATCAAAAAACTTAAAATTAGGATAGCTTGTCACCTCACCAACTTAAGGTATGGAAACCACAACAAACCTCTGGTCAAGCACAAACGCAACAGACCTGGACACGACATGTTTCAGTTCCACATTTTGGGCTGTATAATTAAGGCTGAGCTGTAAGGGTGAACTGCTGACTGACTTGAGAAATGGGAACTAGAACGGCAAATAAGACTAGATATCTGCCAGCCACCAGGTATCACACATGTCCATCATAGGCATACTAAACCCGAGGAAACTGCATCATCAGGCCTGTTACTAATTCCAGTAACCTCTGAAGCTGGACTACAAGGTTCTGACTTTTTTTTTTTTTTTAATAAAACCTACGAGTTCTTCCACTCTAATTACATGATCAAAAATATAAAGTATGCTTTCTAATCTCAATTTCTACTAGAGAAACTGGGATATTTAAACCTTCAATTTGAGCTGCACTATTTCTCTTCCTAATGTTTTTTAAATTTGGTGGCTCTCAATATTACGTAAAAATATTCTCCCACACCTTTCAACCTTCCTCACTCAACTCAAGGACCTGTTCCCCCATCCCAATTTAGCTGTTATTTTTTTTCTCTTTCTATTGATTTTTAGTTCTTTCTTTTGTTCTATTGTGGATATCAATATTTTCATTGCTCATGCTCCTCCCCTCTATCTCTAAACTTTTTAGGCAGCTATGAAGTGGCTTCAGTGAAAGCGCTAATCCACGATACATTGACAATGTCCTGGGTAATATGTTTTAAATTCTAAATCTAATTTGACTTCTGATAGATATTCTCTAGTCATTACTGATCCAAGTTTTGATCTCCAATGGAGTCTTCCTCCTCCGCTTACAACCAAGGCTCCATCAACAATGACACTATCCATGAACGGCAAAAAGCTGTAGCCATCTTAGGAAATTTACTCCCCCTTCCCCATTATTTTTAGTATTTGCATGCATTTGTCCGCAAACCCGAAGATGGTAGTAGTCAACACCTAAGCCCCCACTCCACCCTATAGATCACAAATGGTAATACCCACAGCCTCCCTCCCTATAAGGCCTCTCTACCTACAAACCTCACACCTTTTCACCTTAACATGGCCTTATTTTCTGCCATATTTTCAGTGATAATCCAATCACGACCTAACCTATACTTTCCCCAATCACAGTAGACCACACACACACTCAACACCCCCTGCCTTACACTTAAGTAAAGCAATCTCACTGATCACGCAAGACAGCTTCAAACCCCCAGATCCATTTAGTTTTAAATATTGTTTTACATAAGACTTGATGCTTAAGATTAGCCAAAAGCCTTGGTCACTCGCACTCATATTCCTTTCAAAACTACGATCTCTCATTCGCAGACGGACCCAGTTCCGCAACCTGATAGGACCCTTCAGCCTCATCAGAACAGATTATCCTATCGTACAAACCCTCTAAAAAAACTCCCATTCATTTTTATTGGCCCACGTACACACCCTATGAAACTCTATTCCAAATCTACCCAACCACAGACTAATTCTGTTTCAGTCAAAGTTGCAACTTTTTCCAGAAACAGATAGTGATTTGATGCAAAGTCCACATAGCTGACCAAGCAACTGCCTTCTTTGCATTGCACCTATGGAAATGTACCAGCCCTGACCAATAATATATTTTCAACACAAACGAACCAACAGATGGTTCCCGTTTTGGTCCTACTTTTTTGAAATCCCAAACAACTGTGAATGCATTTAAGCACACATCAATTATTTGTCACACACCACTCATCTGCCTTATTAAACTTGAATAAACTAATATCTTAATATGGAAATCTTTTTTGCCTTTTGTTCAATGTGAAAGTTTTAAATCAAACTGATCAAAAAAGGTCTGGAGCTTTAATCAACGTTCTTCTGGCAGTCTACCAGCTTGGATGCTAGCTTAGCCGAACAACTCAATCCTTAGTTGTTCTCATTTCTTTTATTACTATTAAGGAATGGAAAGATAGAGAGATGCATTATAACAGAAGTGCAAGGAAAGCCACTCACCAAAAACTTCTCCAAGAACTGCAGAACCAGAGGTTTCCTACACAATGAGAGAAATATTTTAGACGAGTACCACAGAAAGAATCTTCCATTTCTCTAGAAAAGACTTTTTTATGCAAGGTTTTCTGGCTTCTGTTACGATGCTAATCATTTCAGCTGAATGCTGAACCTCAAAACATATCACACTGAGATCCAACTATCCTCAGGCTCTTTAGGTCTTGTTACACCAAAGTCTCTTCATCACTGGGGTAGGGGTGGGTGTAATGTAGGCTTCCATTACTATGCGGACAGTACTCTGTGTCCATGCTTTTCATCATGAGAAACTGAAAAAATCAGGTGTTGCAGCTAGTAATTCTTGTGGGTTTAAAAATTACTGGCAGACCCCCATCTGCATACGAAAAAGAAATACATGGAGTTCCAGTTTCCACTCACAGTTGCTGATACTAGTTCAGCTCACCTTGTGTGCTACCACATTCTTGACTGTACAGAAAATGCCTGGAGATGCATGAACAATTAAATAGCCAGATCTAGTACAAAAATACCCAGACTACACAGCTGGTAAGAATAAGTGTCTCCTTGCTTTCTATGTGCCACACCATTATGGCATTGTCTGTGACCAGCCATCTAAAGGCTTTCTCAGCATAAAACAATGCCATCACCTATTAGACAGCAGCAATGTGTTTGTGAAGCACAGTCTGCTCCATGTCCCCTGGACCATCAGCCATTAGAAATGTGCCCCTCCCCCCAGCATGGCTAGCAGTGTCCATGGTAAGCATCTATCCAACTTGAAACCTACAGCCCTGCCCTGACTGAGTTCATTCTGCAGAGACCACTAGGTAAATTCCTTTCTAAAGGTATTGGAGGGTACAATGAATGGACTGTTCCACTGCCAGAGATTCCTGAAGTACCAGCGGGTTTTCTTCATAAGTTGCCAGGTTAGTTAGTGGGACAACAAAACTGATGAAGTGCCTCAAGTTCCTGAGGATAACCTAGTAGAAGTTAAATTTTTGTGCTTGGTCTACAAAGGTTCTCTTACATACAATTAAGCCAGCACACAGGAATACATTTGACTTCTCTGTGAAGAAACTCCATTTCAGCATGTTTATGGAGCAGCCCATGCTGGTAAAGCAATAAATGTGTACTGTTTCTACCATCAAGAAAGCAAACACCAGAGACATCCATCTGGTGAATATCCACAGTTTTGCAAATAGGCCACATGTCTCTCGCCCACCTTGAATCTTAATACTGGATGTGGTCCTTGTGGGCAAGAATGTGCAGGTATGCATTCTCTTGGTCCAGGGTACCCAAGAAAGCTTCCCAAAAACCAGCAGTGTTAGAAAACACTGGCAGATTAGCATAATGAATTTGGTCACCTTCACAAACCTGTTTGGTCTTAATAGTTCTAAAATGGATTTCCACAATCAATCTTTTCAGAACTAGTCACAGTCTTTGGTGCAAAAAAAGTCTCCACATCTGCCAAAGGACTTTTGTCTACTGTTCCATGGAAAATCAGTTGCCCCAGCACTACTAGGTTTGTCTGGTCTGAAGGGAATGGATACACACCCATAATGGCCATATATCTCTCCAAATATCCCCCACCAACTTGTCAGAAGCAAGGAGGAAGAGGGCTGGCAGCATAGTTAGTACTGGCTTGAAGACTCCTGATGACTTTCCTCCCTCCTCCAACCTTGCTGCCTACCACTCTTTGTTCTATTTCTTCTATGCTCTCCTGTACTACAACCATTCTGCATTTGTTTTCCATAAAAGGGACCACTGATTAGCCAGAAATTTCATGCTGTAACTAGTTAATGGGGGAATGAAACAAGTGTTTCACAGGAATCTATGGTCTTGCCCTTCACTTGTTTAGAAACATTTCTTGAGAGAGTGGACCAAACAGTAAATCCTCACCTAAGAAGAATCTTTAAGACACCTGGTCACTTGCTCTGCCCATGGTCGTAGTGTGAACCAGGCAAGTCTTTGTATTACAGATATAGCAGCAGCTGCTTTACTGCTGACATTCCATGCATCTTACTCTCATTTAATAGCATGCGTACCACTTCAGAGGTCATTAGAGATAATCTGTGCACTGTTATCACTGCATCTGGAATATCTCTATTCTAATACACAAATAATTGCAAACCAGACTTAGCACTTCACAGTATTAAACAATTAATATCTTGAAATGCTAGACAACAAACATGCAGTTTCTCTCTAAAATGATTCTTGATGCTGCTTGCCTATCACTTTGGAGCATATTCAGGGATGGTTCCGACTCAGATCCACTACTTCCACCAAGACAACCAAAGGGATAGCCCTCACTGGTGATGAAATTTGGGAAGACGTCAAGCTCAGAAAGACAGAAATCTAACAGAGGGTAAACCCTCCTCCTCCTCTTTGGTGCAGGTGAGAAGCCAAAATAGAGGGTTGCAGTACTGGCAGTTTAATTCTTTGTTAGGCTGCAACAAGACTCCTACTGTCAACAGCTAGTTATTGCATCACCCCAGCCATTAACTGTAGTCTAAAGACAATTTGATACCAACTGACAAGCTAACACCCAACAAACTCTCTGATCAGGCCCTGTTGCCATTCTTGATCTTAAACTGTTAAAAGTTTCCAGGGTTTCTCCACATCTCACACATCACAAAATACTTTGCAGGGTATCATTCACAAGGACATAAGAACCAGCATCTATCCCATACATCTAAGTAACATCTTCAGAAATTTGAATAGCAAAAGAAAACCCATTCTTACTGCCTGCCACCAAAGAATTGAAGACGGGCAGGAACTAACACCAATAAATAGGACTAGGGGCACATGAGACAGAATCTCACAAAGCTGGATATCCACAGACCACTATATGACCCATTCTCTATCTCCAGTGTTCTTATTAACTGGTATTTTCGTAAGTCACACCATTTTCTGTTTCTTCTTGCTTGTAAGTCACTAATGAAGAATTTTCTGTGGTTATGATTCCTCAAGCTTTTTCTCTTCAGGGTAGGCCTCAATATTTCTAGTGCTACTTAAAGTGCTCACCAGGACGCACCTGGCTTTTCTCTCTCCCAGAGAGAAAAAAAAAGCACTGCAAAAGGAAGTATTCAGAATCTCTTTTCTGCATGCACAGAAGACCATTCACTTTTTTAGGGAAGTCATTGATCTTAGAAATGTAAGAGTTTCCAGTTCAAAAACTAATTTTTATCAGCCAAAATCGGCAACCAATAAACCAGCAATACAATCAACTATAAATGCAAACCAGTGTCCAAACTGATACTTATTCTCAGGCTGTCACCTGGAAGGGACTGTTCATAATCTGTCACTCTGTCCTTTCTCAGGCCATCACCCGGAAGTGATAGACTGACAAATGAAAGGTTTCCTGCAGTTAAACAGAACTGAGTAATGGTGCAAGCAGCTACTCATTTTAGGCTGTGGGCTGACCTGATTCCTTTGGCAAAGGATAAACGCAGTTTGTGGGTCCATCCACAAAAGTTCATAAGTCATACCGGAAGAGTGGATGTCCTCATTTCTCCAACTCTCTATGACAAACCCAAGTGGAAAAATTGAACAGTATCACTGCAACTGAAATACTGCTTACAGAACAATATATCCAACTAGTAAGAAAGTCATGCTACGAAACTCAGACTTGCAACTTACAAAAATACTAAGTTTTTTTTTTTTAAAGACTAAATGTCTGTAAGCTCCACCTCTGTAAGGTAAACATTTCACAAACAGTACTTACAGGAACGTGAGTTAAAACTGTTGATGCCAACAACTCCCGCGCCTCTTCCATCCTCGTCTTCTTTTGTCCACCTCCTCCCCAAAGACGTTGCCTTCGTACTTTGTTCCCTATGTATTTTAATGCCTGCAATTCAAGACAAAGGACATGATTACGTAACTTACTTCAACTGACATTTGCAATTAAGCTTACACATTCTAACCTATTTTTTCTCTCTCTCGCACACACGTCTCCTGTCTGATGTATTGCAATTCAAGTATGACCAGATATCCTGAAGCATGCCATCACAAATAAAAATGAAGAAACCCTAAATCTACATTCCTCAGTTTCTATTGGTCTGCTGCAAATCTTTACTGAAACATAAAAGAACACTATGCAAGTATATGCAAGATACAAACATTAATAACCAAGTGATACCCTTAACACCATGTGCTGACTGATAAAATTCTGTCATTTTCTCACACACTGGTCAGAGAATTGTGACAGTAGTAATGCACACTGGTCAATATAGGTCTACAAAAGAAAAAAAATGTAAATGTTTGGGGCATGTGGTCCATTACTTTGGTCAACATGGGATGAGGGGTTATCCCTTCCCACAGCAAGTAGCAGGGGGAAGGATAGAAAAATATAGAGGCATGAACTAGTCTTATGAATGCCTGTGACAGCCCCTCGGGATACATTTGGTCTCACTGGGGTAGGTTTGATAGTTGAGCAGGCAAAGGAGTACCTAGGAAAAATTTTTAGAATGGGGGACGGCCAACACTTAACACCCATGTTATGGATCTCTTTCATTCCATTACTTTGTATTGCTCTATCACCCTGGGGACATTACTATTTCTAGGGGCATGGTACAAATCTTTTAGTCTGCAGTCATTTGTTCAGGCATTCAGACTGTTCATAATGACCTCATTCAAAGCTTTCCTTAAATCCTACTTCTTTGATCAGGCTTCTGGTGATGCTATGCATTTAAAGCAGTTGCTTTTGCTTCGAATTGATACTTCATATCAAATATTGGATTTGATATTCAATATCAGTCTCATCGAGCAGCAGTCATCCAGGGCATAACCACCCTACCCCAATCAATCACTACTCAGCAAGAAAGATCAGATTTTTTGAAACAGTGAAGTGCATCTACATTCAAGTTCTCTGTGAGGACATAAGTAAGCTCTGTAGTTTTGTTTAAAGTAAGCACAGCCTTTTTCATTTTTTATCTTATGCTGGGAGTCATCTGTGAGGGCTGCTGGTTATTGCATAAGGAAATTCTAGCTCTGATCACGCTCGCTACTTTTGGACTCCCTTCGCTCCCCTATCCTGCCACAATCCCTCCTATACCTTTTACACTATAAATATCTCTACTCATTCAACCTGCCAATCACTACTAGCTTCCTCAACCCCCACCTTTCTTCTTAAAAATTAGAAATCACCCAACTAAGAGCTCTCATAAAATCATCCAAGGCAAATTTTGAGAGAAAAATCGCAAAGGACTCAAAAGACAATCATAAGGCCTTCTTTAGCTATGTTAGAAACCTAGGAGGAAACTCCCAGATATGCTCAGAATTAGTTCAAAATGATGTGAAGATTACTGAACCTACACACATTGCCAACATACTGGCTGACAGGTTCAGTGCAAACTTCTCCCCCCCCAAAAGGAGAGATACCTATACCAGAGGATTGTAGCCCCCCAAACATCTCCAACGCCCAGGTGAGAACTGCTCTCTCCAAGGCAAAAAACACAGCATCCATGGGACCGGATGGTGTCCCCGGCTGTGTGCTCCACGAACTCAATGAGGAATTAAACCTGCAGTTAGGACAGCTGTTTAATCTTAGCCTCACCTCAGGATACGTACCCAAGGAGTGGCGCACGGCTACTGTGGTCCCACTTCATAAGGGCGGTGCCTCCACCGACCCTGGAAATTACCGTCCCATTAGCTTGACAAGCCTTATCTGCAAAGCCATGGAGAGGATCATAATGGAACTCATAAATAAAGACATAGGGAACTTGCAGACTTTGGATCCATCCCAGTTTGGCTTTGTCAAAGGCAGATCATGCCTCTTAAACTTGGTTGACTTTTTCGAAACAGTCACCAAGGCCATTGATGAGGGCAAGGCAGTCCATACAGCTTACCTCGACCTGGCAGAGGCCTTCGACACAATACCCCACTCAGGTATCATCGAAAAACTCATCGGCTTAAATGTAAACCCATACATCACAAGATGGGTTGCAAACTGGCTAAGTGACAGAACCGACAGGGTCAGAGTTGCTGGCGCCATGTCAGACTTAAAGCCTGTCACAAGTGGTGTCCCACAGGGCTCAGTCCTGGGACCACTCTTGTTCGGCATCTACTTTTCTGAAGTACAAGCAAACACAGGAGGGTTATGGCTGACAAAGTTTGCAGATGACTGCAAACTGGGCGCCATAGTCGAAAACACATCTGACACAGATATCCTTCAGAAGGGCCTCACAGAAACGGATAACTGGTACCAGAGCCGTGGCCTAAAGTTAAACGCCAAGAAATGCATAGTCATACCCTTCGGGAAAACCAAGGTTACCCCTAGCTACCATATAGGTGGCAATCCACTGAGCACAGAAGAAGTCATCAGGGATCTGGGGACCCAGGTTGACAGTAACCTTTCGTTTGACAAAGTAGTTAGGAAAACCTTCTACATTGCCCACCTGATCATGAAAGGATTCACATCTAGATCTAGGGAGGTCATCGCCCCTCTGTACTCATCACTCATTAGACCTATGATCGAGTACAATGCCCCATTCAGAATGTATCTGACCAGACACCTGCAGCAGCTGGAAAGGCCCCAAAAGTTCCTCACCAAAAGGATAAAGGGTCTCAAAAATATGTCTTATGCTGACAGACTGAAAGAACTCCAGCTTTATTCAGGTCGCATACCGCTTGCTCAGAGGTGACCTGTGCCTGACATATAAGGCCATGTCAAACCCAGATTTGATGAATATGCTTCACCTCAAAAAATCTAGATCCCTCAGAACCACAAGGGCGGGAGATTTAAACCTTGACATGGTTATTAATAGAACGTGCTGGAGGGACAGATTCATCACCCAGAGACTCCCTATGCTGTGGAACAAAATCCCGGTACATGTGAGGCAGAGCACCTCGCTGGCCTTGTTCAAGAGGAATCTTGAACAATGGATGGGAGATCGCAGATATACCCCAGGGATTACTTAAGTGTCACTGCTTGACAGAGGCACAACAAAATAATAAGGATAGTTTTCTTCAAACTAAAGTGGTGGCGAAAGCCACATAACTATGGGCTAGGCTTATAAATGCCCTTGGGCAGATAGCCTAGTATGAACCTATGAACCTATAATTTCTTCTTCATAATACATCGCTCTTACTCTATTCACTATTCTTTATATCTTCTTCCACATCACACTTCTACTGCTGATGTACTTTAAATCTCCCATATTTCTAACATGTACTCTTATCTGCATTCAGAAGTCGTTACCATTCTTATCAGCTTCATAAGCTGTGTAATCTTTCAATCCCCCACTCTTTTAGCACACCAAAGAAATTTACTCTCCTGTGTTCTTCCCAGCCTTTAACCCCCCCCAACTTTTCACCCATCTCCGCAACACTCCCTCCATACTAATCTTATCCACTCTCCTCATACCCAGTCAGAAGTTAGCTACGTCCATCTCCAGTCATCTCATATACCTTTGCTCCACTCCCACCTCATTTCTCCAGAAACACTTATACTGGAATATCCCCATCCATTTTTACCCACACTGTAAACATCCCTTAAAGGAATACTGCTTTCCTCCCTCATGCTCCACATTCTCTAAAACTTAAAGCCTCTACTATAGTTACTTCACACTCGAAATATATATAACATGACTCTCCTGCTTATATAAATTTTCTTTCAACCCTCACATAAAAATCCACAGCAAATACCTGACTACCACTACCTCCCTATATCAGACTACATTAACACCAACAGTCATACTACCTATCCAAACCCCTTTAAGCATTCACATTACTTCCATGCCAGCCCCCAACTCGTATATAAACATATCAGGGTCCCAAGTACGTGATCATCTCCAGTTCTGTAGAAACCTGCAATAATACCCAAAACTACACATTCCAAAAACACTACTCAAATTCAGTCCCATTGCCTTTATACTTCTGCTAAGAGGCAATACTGAGCCCAGTCAAGGACCACTTAACAATAATGCCTCAATTCAAACAAAAGGTGTCATATTACCTCTAACGCCTATAGCATCAAAAACAAAAATCAACCAAATCAATGGCTATACCATACAACATAATCTTGACATAGCTGTTACAGAAACGTAGCTGAAAACTGACACCCCTTGTCCCTAACACCTCATATCAAACTATTCATACCTACAAGATTATAGACCAGGCAAAAAACCTGGGGGAGAAGTATTATTTCTCTTCAAAGACAGCCTTAAGCTTGTGCAATGCTGGTAGGGTTAACAGTAACTCAGAATCGAATCCTAATTGGATCCCTTTTAAAATTTCCAACCAAAAACACTTTGTTATAGCCAGTGCAAACTAACCTCCACCAGCCTCACCACCAAACTTCAATACTTTCATTCAACAAATATATGCCAAAGCTCTCCAAAACTGCACCTTAATCATTCTTGGAGATTTCAACCTTAATTAATTAGGTGCAAAAGCCACTGATATGTCAGTACTCCTTCAGCTCACATCTTACTCAAATCAGCTCTGAAGCCGCTAGCCCAAATCTCACTAGATCTTGTAATAACTAATAATCTTACAATGATAATCTAACCTCACCATACATGCAGCCTCCTTAATGATCACTGTCGCATAATTTTCTCAGTACATAATCTAACATTAAAATACAAACCTAAACTTACTATCTTCATACTCAAACCCATTCAGAATATCACTAATCTAAAAGAACACCTTGCCACCCTTGCATGGTCTCATTTACTTGACATAAAAGACTCCAATGAAGCAGCTATCAAACTTGCCAACACCTTACTGCACTTGCAAAAGAAATTCTTACCCCTAGTACAAAGGCCAATTCGACCTCAAACATGACTGGGTATCTAATGAACTCAAAACACCTCCTCAAATTATGCAATGAAGCATGGCACAACTGGAAATGCATCCCACCACAGATTCCTAAGCTAACTTCACCTCGCTAGTCAACCTTGCCAAGCAATCCATCTGCAAATATATTACACTACCAAAAAAAAAAAAAAAAAAAAAAAAAAATCTCAACTTTAGCCAAAAGTTTATGGAAAAAAAATCAGCCTGTTAATTGGTTGAAAAACCTCAACACACTTCCACTCCCCTGAACCCCTCTACCACCAACACAAACTCACTCATGCATCAACTTCCTCAGCAAGTTCAGTAACCTGCCACACATCAACACAAACCTAGCACCCCTACAGCCACCTTCGACCCATTCCCTTACAATCTACTATTCCACTTCAAAAAGATTAGAATCAAAGAGACAGAAACACAAATGGGCCAAAAACAAAAATATACTCCCCCCAGGTTCAGATAACGTAGCCCCTTGGTTCATTCATTTTTGTAAGGACTTCATTTTCCACCCTCTCACTCACATATACAACCCTCTGCTTAACTAACAACCCTCTGCTTAACTAACAAGATTATGTCTCAGACAGGGAAAACCACTAAAGTCACTCCTATTTCAAAACTACCGGAGTCAACTACCGCTTCAAAATGCAGCTCTATCTCAATACTTCCCACTTTAGGTAAAACACTAGAAAAAATTATCTACAACCAAACTACTGCTTATTTATATGACTTCCATCTTCTACCCAGAAATAGCATGGATGCTGGTCTGGACAAAGCACCATAACAGATCTTTGCTCCCTCAGAGATGATATCCAATCCAATATGGCCAAAGGCAACCTGACAGGAACTCTTTATTGACCTCATAAAAGTATTCAGTCTAATTAGCCATAACTTCCTATTTGACAAATTAACTGACAGACAGGCATTAGTGATTTTACAAAACCCTGGTTTGGAGATTTCTTCATCAATAGATCCTTGAAGGTGAAAGTAGGCACCATCACATTTGAAACAGCTCCTCTTATGAAATGATCCCCCAGGGTTGCACTTCAGCGTCTCTGCTATTTTTCACATTTAAAAAACTCCCCTCTAGTCTCCCATCTAGCAATTATTTATGCCGATGACATGGTCATCTACAAATCAAACTAATCCTACTCTATTATACATACTCCGTTTCAAGATGACTGCCAAACCCTCAACCCATGGCTAATAGGCCAGAAACATATACCCAATCCCTCAAAAGCAATGTTATTTGGAACCAACCAAAAAGAGTCAAAGCACCTAGCTGCCTTAATATAAAGAATGTTAACAATATCACACTAGAAACAACCACAACCTTCAAATACTTTGGCATTTGGCTAAACCAAACTCTTAACTTTCAACTACACATTCAAAATGTACACAAAAAGATCAACATTTTACTGTTCTGGGCAAGCAAGCTTTCATTTCTTCTGTCCAAGTGAATACTTTTATCTCAGTTCAGATATGGACTACACATAATAGCTGCAACTACAAAGAAAAATGCCACCATCTTGCAAACTGTCTTCAGTAATATCTGACCGTTCATTACTAACTCCCCAAAAATCCTTCTCCTCTGTAGAAACCTGGCTCAAAGAATCAAGCCTCCTACTCAACCCTAAGAAAACTAAGTTAAAACATTTTACCTCAAAAAAGTTGCCAAAATAAAAAAAAAAAGAAGTTATGCACCTACCATAACGTTCCAAGTTAGTTGTCTTCATCTCGCCTTCCTTCTTGCTGTTTGGGTTCGAAGCCAATCCTCAGCTTCGACTCTGCCATCTTCTATAGCTCGAGAGCTGTTTACTGGCTCGAGGCTATCCCTTATCCCAGCATACCCAGCGTTAGCTACCCAGATCTCGTTTGTGATAGCGCACACTAGACATAAGTAGAGTAACCAGTTCCTAAAAACTGGTTGTCCAATACATCTAAACAAGGAAAGTGTTATAAATTACCTGGCATGTGAAGTAATAAAAGATGCTCAGCCAGTGAAAACAAAAGGGAACTCCTCACAATCCTCTAGGAAGGGGGAAGGAGGGAGGGACGCAAGAAGGAAGGCGAGATGAAGACAACTAACATGGAACGTTATTGTAGGTACATAACTTCTTTATGTTAAGTTGTCCATCTCGCCTTCGTTCTTGCTGTTTAGGACCGCATCCCTAGCACATAAAATCCTGGGAAGCTCATTGGAACAGACTCTTCAGAACAGTAGAACCAAAAGAAGCTCTGCTCCTGGTGACCATATCTACCTTGTAATGAGAGATAAAAGTGTGAGGGTTTGCCCAAGTGGCAGCTGCACAGATTGAGGCTATGGGCAACCTAGACTGAAAAGCTACAGAGGTGACTAATGCTCTAGTGGAATGACCTTTTGGTTTAGCTGGTAGCTCTTTATTTCGTAACTGATAAATAAAGGCAATAGTATCAGATAACCATCTGGATAAGGTCACTTTAGAAACTGGAAGGCCTTGTTTTTTGAAAGCATAAGAAAGAAATAACTGGTCTGACTTTCTTTGTTCCTTAGTTCTATGGAGGTAGAAACACAACTGTCTGTGCACATCCAATTGGTGGTGCTTGTATTCTGCCTTGTTGCTGTGATTAGGAAAGAAAACTGGGAGATTTAAATTGTTCTCTGAGCAGGCTTTAGGAATAAAGGATGGATTGGTCCTCAGAGAAACTCTGTCCTTGTGAAAGACCAGGTAAGGAGGACGAACAAATAGTGCTTGAAGTTCTGAGACACGTCTAGCTGAAGTAATAGCAACCAGAAAAAGTGTCTTCCAAGAAAGAAATTTTAAGGAACATGATGCTGCCGGTTCAAAGGGAGGCAAAATTAAGGAAGCTAAAACTAAATTGAGATCCCGAGAAGGAGGAGAATCTCTAACTGGGGGTCTAAGAAGAGATGTTCCTCACATAAAGGCCTTGCAGAGCTTATGAGACATTATCCTAGAATTAAACATACCAATATGAAAATTAGAGATGGCAGCCAGTTGTACTCTAGTGGTAGCGGGAGCCGCACCAGCCTGAAAGAGTTGTGCTAGAAATTCAAGAATTTCATGGACTGGGGCTGAGAAAGGATCCAAATTTCTAGATTCTGCCCAACCGTTTCCATTTACTAGCATACGTTTTCCTCGTAGTAGACTTGTGTGAGGAAATAATAATATCACGGACTGCTGGGGCGATATTGGAAAGCCTGGCTAAGGCTGGAAGTGGAGTAATCAAGCTGTGAGCTAGAGAGATTGAAGGGATTGGTGCAACCCGCCTGATTGATGAATCAGAAGATCTGGAACTAGGGCCAGAATCCACGGTTGATCCAGAAGGTGGAGGTGTAGGAACAGGAACCATATCTGTCGAGGCCAATATGGGGCAATGAGGATCATTTTGCAACCCAACAATTTTGCTTTCTGTACAAGTCTTGGAATTAGGGGAAAAGGGGGAAAAGCGTAAAGGAGTCCCTGAGGCCAATCGTGGACTAGAGCATCTCTGAGTATATGACCTGGAAGAGGAAGTAGGGAGAAGTAGCTGCTGTATTTGTTGTTGAGAAGAGTGGCAAATAGGTCGCAACAAGGCTGTTCCCATTTACGGAAGATAAGATCCACAACTTCGTGATTCAGAGACCACTCGTGAGGCATGAGGATATCTCTGCTGAGCCTGTCCACTACGACGTTGGATTTCCCAGGGATGTGCATTGCTATCAGAAAATGTTGGGAGGAAATCGCCCATTGCCACAGTCTAAGTGCTTCTCGACACAAGGGGTAAGACCTGGTCCCGCCCTGTTTGTTGATGTACCACATCACTGACATGTTGTCCGTTTGGACTGCAATGGTCCTGGAAGGAAGAGAGTCTTGAAGGGCTTGCAACGCTAGGAGAACCACTCTCATTTCTAGGACATTGATATGCAGATGGTACTCGTGAGGTTGCCAAGTGCCTTGGACTGTCCTGCCTAGATAATGGCCCCCCCCCTATCAGGGAGGCTTCTGTGGTCACTGTGGCTACCAGAGGGGGTTGTATGAAAGGTCTGTCGTGAATTGCTAGTGGGGAGACCATCCACCAAGAAAGGTGCATTTTGCATGTTTCTGTGATCAAGATCATGTGAGACATGGGTAGCTTCTGTAAAGACTACTGTGTGAAAAGAAGCCACTGAAGGATTCTCATGTGGAAACGCGCTAATGGGACAAGAAGAATGGCAGCTACCATGGAGTCTAGAGCTTGGAGGACATGTCTGACTTGAACCCTTTTGCTCTGCATTAGAATTAACACTTGTTGACGAATAATGGAAACTCTTTCCTGTGGTAATCTTGCAAACATTTCTTTTGCGTTTAATTCTGCTCCTATGTATGTGATAGACTGACAGGGCAACAAGGCAGATTTTTTGAAATTTACTGTAATGCCTAGTTGAGTGTATGATGTGATTGTACAATCCCGTGCCTCTAAGAGTTGACACCTGGTCTTAGCAGTCAGGAGCCAGTCGTCTGGATAGGGAAACACCTGGAATCCTTGATGCCTCAGGTGAGCTGTGACTACTGCCATACATTTGGTGAACACCTTGTGGGCTGAGGTGAGACCAAAGGGCAGAGCTCTGTACTGGTAATGACAGGCCCCTACCCGGAAGCGAAGAAATCTCCTGGAGCGTCTGTCCATCTTGATATGGTAGTACGCGTCCTGAAGATCTATCGAGCACATCCAATTGTCCTGACCTAGAAAAGGGAAAATTGACCTGCAGTGTCACCATCCAGAACTTTTCTTTTTGTACAGATTTGTTCAGTCTGCTGAGATCCAGTATTGGTCTCCAGTCTCCTGTCTTTTTTTGGTACTAAAAAGAATCTTGAGTAAGTTCCGGATCCTAGTTGGTCTGTGGGGACTTCTTGACTGGCTCTTTTTTCTAGCAGTCTTGAAACTTCTGTGACTGCTTGATCCCTTAGATTGGGTGGGACATCCGGGATGAGCTTTTTTGATTCTATGGGGGATTGATGGAAGGGCATTTTGTAACCTCCGGATATGATGGATAGTACCCATCTGTCTCTTGTGATATTTTGCCAGGCCTTTGGGTACAGCGAAAGTCTTCCACCGACTGCTTCCAGAGGTGAGCAATTGGGCAACCCTTCAGGGAAGCTGGAAGGGCTTGGCAGAGAAGGTTTCTCTGTCACCCTTGTTTTGCGGTCCCCCTCTGCCACGAGGGCGGCATCTGTTGTTTCCCCCTCTGCTCCTGGGGGAAACAAATCACCACGTGTGTCAGGCAAGGTTCCCTAGGATTTTCGGAACCACATCTTTCCACTCTTCTGACCCTTGGGAATAAGGTCTGAAAGGAGTGGAAAAACGGACTCCCACAGCAGAGAGTCTTGCCTTCCTGCTCACACCTGGTCAACATGTCTTTCACCTGAGGCCCAAACAAAAAGGAGCCATCAAAGGAAGTATTGGTGAAGGACGCTCAAAAGGGTTCCGCAAACTGACACAGCCACATCCAAGCATGTCTCCCGAGATCCACACCTGTCCCTGTGGCTCTGCTTGCTCCATTGGCTGCATAGGAAATCAGCCTCATGGAGGAGTTGACTATGGAATTAAGAGTCGCAAGCTGAGAAGCTACTTTGGCTGGTGCTCCCTCAGCTGTAGGATCTTGAAGGGCATCTCCAAGCTCTTTCAGGAGATCCCTTTGAAGACGTGTAAAATGGCATAGATAGTTCAGGGACCTTATTGAAAAGGTCGCTGAAGCAAAGATTTGCTTTCCATATCTGTCCATCATCCGAGACTCTTTGTTTGGAGGATGAACAGATGAAGAGGTTTCTTGGTGGCTGCTGCTACCACCATGGCATCAACGGGCACACCTTTGGAGAATTGTTTGTCCTGGGGGGCTGTAATAAATTTGTTTGGTCTCCTTGGAGTAGGTTCCGCAGAATCTGGAGCTGACCAAGTCTTTCGAGCCACTACAGACATGAGTGGATCGAAAGAAGGAGATACCCAGGAGGTGGAAGGTTGGGAACCGAATGCATCCAGGTATACAGACTCGTCCTCGGTAGGGGCTAGGGAAGTCCAGTCCCTCCTCTGTCTAAGCATTTCAAGGATGTCCAAAAAGGAAACCTCTTCAGAGGGGGACCTTGGGGACCCTTCCGATTCATCCATGTCTGCACCTGAAGGTACAGACTCAGGGGAGTCTATGTGCTTCCTCTTGCACTTCTTCCGGTGAGACTCTTCCGAGTGATCAGCGGAGGCTTCGGAAGAAGAGGGAATCACCCAATGGGGTATCCTGGGGCATAGGTTCCCTACACTTGGGGTCTGGAGGAGGAGTAGAGATTGGAACAGACACCACGGGGGGAGGAGCCGATGGAGCTGGCAGTAGAGCTGCTTCGGGGGACAGCACACTCCACATGACCTCGAAGGCATCCCGACCTCTAGGCAGAAAAAGCTCTGGCTCCGAAGAAACAGGAGTCTTTCTCCGCGTCAAGGGTGACTGCTTCGAGGCCGATGTTGGAGCTGAGTTCACCTTCGCCAAAGCTCCGAGGGGGAGAATGGGGTCGGACAAGGTCCGATGCCACTCCCCCACTCGGAGCCGACAAGAGAGCCTCGGCGCCCAGATCCCTTGATGGAAGGTAAAATCGAGATAATCAAAGCAGACGTCGGAACCGAAGGAGAGATGATTATCGGCACAGACTGTTCTACTACCTGCGGATCCATGGTCTCCAGCTACGAGCTAAATGTAGTTGGAGGAGGAAAAGAAATAGAGGCGGTTGGAGCAGATACCTGTTGAGGTGGGCTGGACAGAATTTTTGCCAGTGCCTGTGACTTAAGCAACCTACTTATTACTCTCTCCACATCATGATCCGATAATCTGGAGGATCGAGAGGAGTGGGAAGAATGATGGCTACGTTCACTCTGTAACAAGGGTGACTGAGGTGCCGAGTGGATGGACTCCAAGGACAGAGACCTCAGTCTCTTATGGCTCCGAGACGGCTCCGAAATAGCAGATGGAGCCGACGGAGAAGTTGCTTTGGTCGGTGCCAGCCAGCACTGACGTACTCAGTTGGTCAAGTAAAGGAGTCGGCTCCGAAGGCGGAGCCAACGGCTTGACAGACTTAGGGGTTTTCGCTGGCTGAGTACTTTTAGCCGTAGAATCCTGTGGCTTCAATAATCCCCAAAGGATTAATTTGTTTTTGCGCGCCTGCATGACCCTTGGACTAAAAGCGTGACATATAGAACAGGAGTCCTGCAGGTTAACAGCGCCCAAACAATATACACAACTAGTGAGCCCATCTGTCAGAGACATTTTCTGACAACATGTCACACTTTTTGAAGCCAGATATCTTGGTATCTTTAGACATTTAAGTAACAACAATAAAAAGCTATACTACAAAAAACAAGAAACAAAGAGAGACCTCTCTAATTTTTACAGTTAAGGAAAGGAGACCTCTCTAATTTAAATGAGTTCAAGGGAAACAGAAGGCCTGCGAGTTATGGAGCAAGAACGAAGGCGAGATGGACAACTTAACATCAATCTTTTACCATAAAATCAGAAATACTGTCATTGAAACTAACTCATACTAAATTCTAGGCATTATAACAGACGGCAATCTCAAGTATGACCAGCATATACTGCACACCAATAAATCTACACACCAGAAACTTGGCTCCCTTTAGAAGATTAATGTATTCCTTACAGATACTGAAAGAAAAACTCTAGCCACCACCTTCTTACTGCCAACTCTTATACACCAGTCTTATCTTAAAAACAATACTCGAAACTTAACTCCTGCTACAACAACATAGCTAGATTTGCCACCAATTTCTCTCATAGGACACACTATTGTCATAGCTTAAAGCAATTAAACTGGCTTGAACTGCACAACTATTTAACCACATTCACAACTATCTACAGCACACAATCACCCAGAAAAACGCCCTGTACAACAATGCCTACTGTCCAGCAAGGGACCTCAGTTCTAGTAACAAATTCTTACAACACAGATACAAGTCAAATAATGTTGCAGGAGACCCCCTTTGCTCCCAATATGTTGTTAAACTCTGGAATAGCATCCCACCACATATAAAACTCTAACAAACCCAGCAGTTTTAAACTACTGCTTAAGCAACATCTTAACCAATACTGGTCCTGTATATGTTCATCACCAGGTTACGACTTCAAGCTCACCGTACAATACTCGACAAATACTCTCCTTAAACAGAACAGTCAAACTCTCATTGAAATGACAACTGCTGCCTATACAATCCACAAAGTGGGCCTTCTCTTTGTAACTTCCACCTCTAAGATCTTAGAATGTATAAATGTAACTACTGTATGTGTATAAATGTAAATAGAAATACACCCACTCTGTGTTTAACTGAAACCAAGTATAATTCAATGTAAACAAATGGAGCTTTTCTCCCTGGGCCTCTACTGAAAATGGGTACTAACTAGTCAGACTTTCCTAGTAAACAAAGACAAATAAATAATGAACACCGCACAGCCCCCCCACTTATTTTAAACGTTGGAAGATACAGACATGGATACTTACAAGTTGAATGAATAACTCTTTTCAGAAGATGTGCCCACCACACCCCCCTTACTATATGTACTAACTCCAGGATTGCACTACAGTGGGGAACAGGGCATATACCTTTCAATGAAATGAGTTTCAGTGAAATGAGTTTTCAGTGAAGTGAGCTTTCAGTTAATTGTGCTCAGGCATCTGATTTTCAGTGAAATGAGTTTTCAACAAAATGAGTTTCAGTGAAGTGTGTTTTCAGTGAAACGAAGTAGACCCGCTATCCCTGTAGCATAAGCCATCTCAGTTATTATGGCTACATCTTATTCAAAAAGCTCTGCTAAGCATAATTCCATTTTTCCATCCATGGTTTGACATTGTAAACTACTTCTTGAACTAAATTTTGTAGCATATTATTGCATCTGTAAATATGCATATGCATCATATCATTGCGTATATAAATTTGTTTTGTTCATTTCTTATGTGATCCTCTTCACATAACTCAGATGACTTCTGCAAAAGGTGGACTTGAGATCAGTGCACTACCCTAGTAAATAGTAAAAACTACAAGAAAAACCTAGCCAAGCTAGAATTTTCACTGTGTAATACCTTAAACCTTCTGTAGCGGAGGGGTGTGTATATTTGCAAATGACCCCTTCAGGACATCAAGTGTTTCAGCTTCATGGGTTCTGCAGGTTCATGACTTTTTTTTTTTTTTTTTTTAACAAGTCTTTATGGTTACATTCTGGCCAAAAATGCCAAACCTCACTAGCAGTGGATATGGATGTTTCCAAAGACCCTGTGTATTTAAAGTATAACCAAACTATTCACTTATGCTATGCTGATAAGGTCAAGAAAAAGGATGAAACATGCAAGTCCACAGCTAATGGTGATTGGCTTTATTGGCCTGTATGTAACCATATCTAGTGAGGTCATTGTTCCCCTGTACTCTTCACTTATCAGACCAATGATCCACCAAAACCACTAGAGCAAAGCGACTTAAAACCTTAGCCTGATATATATATAGGGACGCTGGGAGAGGGATGAAGATATCCTAGAGACTCTATGCTGTGGAATAAAAAATCCCGTCCA
Organism: Protopterus annectens; assembly: GCF_019279795.1. Lineage (NCBI taxonomy): Eukaryota > Metazoa > Chordata > Ceratodontiformes > Protopteridae > Protopterus > Protopterus annectens. Next base: position 681,024,669 of record NC_056745.1, on the reverse strand, counting down.
CCAGGGGAGGCAGAGAATGACTCCTGTGTTCAAAAGAGAAATCTAGACTGGATGGGAGAGATCGAGGTTTACCCCCCCGAATCATCTCTGTGTGTCACTGCAGAACCTATAAAGACTTCAAGTAAAAAAAGAAATAGTCATGGACATTCAAAAGGCATGCAGCTGAAACACGATGCCATTAAGGGGTCATTTGCATGCAGGATTGCCAGACGTCCCTATTTGAGCGAGACTGCCCTGGGATCAGCAGCCCAATCCAGAGTCCCTCACTGCCAGTTAAAATCCTGGCGAAACAGCCTCCACTTTTTTTTTTTTGATTGGCTCGTATACCAGCATACGGGAAAATCAAAAATCGCAAAATGGAGTTACTTCTATTTAATGCGGGACTGCCTGAAGTTCCGCATTACCTTTTTTTTTTTTTTTTTGGTCTTCACTTAGCGTGAAGAATCTTTTTTTTGGTCCCTACCTGTCCCTTTACAAATCTGGCAACTTGCTTGCATGCATCACATGATTCACCACTACAGGAGGTTTAAGGTATCACACACTGAAAACTCTAGCTTGACTGTTTTTTATTTTTTTGCAGTTTTTACTGAATGATTTATCGGAGTGTCCTTTTTTACCCTTTGGTTTGGATGTCAGTTAGCATACTTTGTAGGTACCCTAGTACACAAATATAATTTATTTATATCTAATTATTTATCTGTCCGTGTCTCATAAATAAATAAGCTCTTGCACGTTTGGAATTATTATGCAAAACACTTAAAAGCCTCATCACAAACAGATATTGACTTAATGCATAAGGCAACACACCTGCATCTGTGTGAAAATCTGAGCCTTCTGGCACTCTTCTAAGCTTGTAGCGAAAGCGGCTACTACATGCTCCTCTGTACCAATCATCTGCACAATCTCCTGGTCACTCTCAACACCCATGGCCTGAAAAGTAAAATAGGAAAAGTGAAGTAGGCAAAACTGCTTCACGTTAGCTTGACAAGCACAGTCTGATAATATATATTCAGAATGAAAGGTTATCGATATACAAAGATATGGGGTCATCTGCATGAGACAAAGTCCAGGTAGAACACAAAAAAGGGTAAAGCTACATTGGATGAAATTAGGATGAAATTAAAGGATAAAGAAAACAATGTATGCTACTTACCTGAAGCATGTAATAAACAGATCCCTTTAAATATGCACAATAACACGTGAATAGTAAAATGGAGCAAGCCTCAATGCACACATTATGAAAGTTCTCAGAAAAATGCTTTTCAAAAGGCTAGGTCTGGTGACATACAGGGACAAAGCCCACAATACATCTTAGCCAACCACAGACTGAACAGAAGTTCAGATGCTTCACAGAGCTGGCAGGGAGAATGGGTGTGCCCATCCTGTGAGGGAAGGGAGGGCAGTCGGTTTCCATTCTGCTGATGTTGCAAAGTCTTGCCCTCACTAGAAAAAAATGTTCAGGATGGGGAAAATGAAGAGGAATAGCGAAGGGGTAGCCTGACAAGTAGCAGACAGCGAAGAAAAAAAAGTGCACAGACAAAAAATGAAATACTTTCAAGCAGCAACATAAATAATCGCTGTTGTATTGGGCATCCTATCTTACTGTTTACATACAAAGCTCAATACAAACTTTTCCACACTGTCATTTGTGATCCAAAAATCCAGCGTCACAGCAAATGTTCAGGCTGTATTCCCTCTCCCTACTCTACATTATTATTCATTAGACTACATTTAGTAAAGCCAGTGTTGGCTTTGTCAATAATTTTTGTGGTGTCTAAGTTCACTTTTCAGTACTGGAGAGATGAACAAAGTGAAAACGTTATGTAAAAGGAATTATGTTCTTCCCACACAAAGAAAAATTCCATTGACCCTACACCCCTTGAGACCAAGCCATTCAAATTGTGTACATCCCTTACGTCAAGGAAAAAAAAAAGTACAAATATCTACAAATACTTGCTCAATTTATATGAAACTCTGATCACAGTCACTGGATGGACAGTCTGTCCAAAAGGCATGGATAGCAAGAGGTTAATAAGCATACAAACGTACACATCTTCCTGATGGTGAATATAAATCTTTTGTATCCAATACTGGACTCTGCAGAATGTGACTTGTTTGGAAGAATCACAAATAATATAATTAAACATCCTGGAAAGCTGGAATGAAAGGAAAAATCCTATAATGCCAAGGTGCCAAAGGAAGCCCAGCTCCTGAAGCAACCATAATGTCAAAGGAATAGCCTTTAAAAACAATATTTTTTTAACAGATGATTCTCCACCTGACAGCAAAACACAGTCAGCAATCTACTTAGAAATTGTGTACTTAGCTGCTCCGTCTTTCTGAAAGTCCTCACTATCTTCAGATAAAACCTGAGCAGATGATTCTTTGTATTCTGGAAATGCAGCCTTTACACATCTGGGTTTCTTAAAATAAAAAAGGCAGGGAGATGAGTGGAATATTTTAAAGACAATTGTGACACCAGTTTGGGGAGGAACCATTGGGACAGTCCTGAGGGACACTGAATGTATGAAAGGCCAAATAATGTCCCCAACAAACATAGGTGGGCTTACAGCTCCAAGACCCTGCCAGCAAGGGTGATTAAGAAAAATCAGATGACAAGTTACAGTGTTACTGAACCTGTAGGTTCGGAAGACAGGCAAACCTGTCAATAATTAAAGTCTTACCAGAAGACAGGATGTTCATAGGAAGGTGAAGATGCAGAATCCCTTAGAGAACTGCCTGACCTGCAAGGCACTCAGACCCAGTACTGCTGTTCATAAGATCATAAGAAAATGCCAGAGATATGCACCATGACAACAGAATAACAAAGAAAAAACTCATACTAGTATCTGGGACAAGTTGGAACTGCTTAACCATAACAGATCATTTCATCCAAATGCAGAACCTCTTCCAGTCAGTAAAACCCACCTGATGAGTGCAGCGCTTCCTGGTGGTTTCAGTTACTTCAGGAGCAAGGATTGTAACTAAAAGTCACATGCCTACACACGGAGCTGGATGTTACAGTATCTAAGGGAACACCCTTGGCATGCAATGAAGTACTTTTTTACAATGAACAGATCCAAACACCCTGAAACCACAACCTTTCAGGTTACTATGAGACACAGTTTGTCTTTCTTCTGTAAATTTTGTGATTAGGTACAGAAACAGGGAAATGTGGGAAAATGTGTAGGAAATTTTCTTATCAAAAGAACAAGAGACAGGTCCACCACCAGTTTTCCTTACCAAGCTAAAATAAACAGTATAGGGTAACACTATGCTCTCCTGAGTGATAAGAAAAGCATGGGAGAATTTCTGGGGTGCTCCCACTGCTGACAGACTCTGGCCAGAAAGGACTCCTGAAACCAAAGATCCAGAAGAAGTCTGGAGATATGGCTTAAGGAATGGGACAGCATGTTCACTTCTCCAAGAATGAGAATAACTACGCCTCTGGCAATGGACTACAGCAACATGAACTATACCTCTGTAAAAGAGGCATGCATAAGCTCCTGTCTTTTTTTTTTTTTTTTTTTTTTACATAATACACTATGGACTGGCTTGTCAGAATGCAGCAGCAAAGGCTTCATCCTGAACCATATAACGTTGCTTCACCACATCTCATTTGCATTTTGCAAGCCCATTCTCCATTTGTTGTTTTCCATATGTGAAAGCACAGATTTGATGTACTTTCTTCAATTAGGTCCGTGCAGTCAGCATATAAGCAGGCCATAACTGAGGAGCCTGTAGTTTGTCTCATCTTTAAGCACAGTCATCTGCTGCCTGCATTGCTTTGACAGTCATAACGATGACAGTGTCCTCTGGGAAGGAGAAGCTGCCTGGAAGAAGGATTAACTACCTGCCAGGCCCAAGAAGATCGAAGGGGAAAGATTCACTTCTGCAGTCCACACCAGAAGATGAGGATTCAATTAAAAGAGCTGAATCAGTCTTGCAAAATCAGAGAGAAGATGAAGTGGCTGAATTTTTGCACAAAGTCCGAGTTTATTTGTGCTAACTTTTAAGGAATGCAGGTAAATTTAACTTTTGTAAATCACTACAAGTCTGGAGAGGACATCTGCCCCCCACCCACTATGTTTCATCCAGAAGATTTTTTTGTCCTGCTACTACTAGTACAGGTGGTATATGTTTTTATTTTGTTTTTGTCTGTTCCTTATAAAATGTGTTGTTTGCTTGCCAACACATATCCTGTTATTCCAGCATTTTTCTAAGTGTATAGGACTAGGAGCAATATTAAAAATGTGTCCCTAATTTTTGGTCCATACAACTTTAAAGTTTAGAGGATATCTTGTGCTAACAGGCTAATGCTTAAATAATACTGTTTTGTGTAACTGAATGTGTGGGCATGTCCATTAATGAGCTTAACTGAACAAGCATATAGAATTAGTTGTGTAAAATCTTACCATAACCATATATGTCCTTCTCTTCCATGCTGCAGTATTCTTGGTGTGGGATTTAATGCCTTCAGGCAACCCATACGTCGGCTCCTATACAAAAGCTTCAGCTTGGCTGTTGCAGCTGCGTGGGTCGTCACACGTAGGGCCATAAACCAGGGACCTTATATGTGACATCTGCACACACAATCCTCAGAACCTGAAGCTAAGCAGGCAAGGTAGATGGCCCAACTGGATAGCCTGCCAAAGGTGACATGTATAAGGCCCTGAGTCTCCTCTGTAATGGAGAGAGGCATCAGGGAGCAGTCAGACTGATAGAGTCTGTGAGGGGGAATGGTGGGTGGGAAGAAATACTGCAACATGGAAGAGAAGAATATCTATGGTTATGGTAAGATTTTACACAACTATTCTATGTCCTTCTATTCCTATGTTGCAGTATTCTTGGTGTGGGAGAGTACCACAGCTTAGTGTGATGACAGAGTGGCGGATGCAGAAGATGATTCCACAAAGCTTTGTAGGATTGCCTTGGCAAATCCTGCGCATGCTTTGGAGATTTGGTCCAATTTGTAATGTTTGGTGAAAGTATGTATAGTGGACCATGTAGCTGCTTCCATAATGGAAGCGGTGTCCATGCCTTTTTGGAAGGCCTTGGAAGTGGCCACTGCTCTTGTGGAGTGTGCCTTAACCCTAACTGGAGGAGTTTTTCCGTGGTGTGAGTAGCAGAAACCGATTGTCTTTCTAATCCAGGATGCAATGGTCTGTTTGGTGACTGCCTTGCCCAATGCCCTGGGGTGAAAAGATACAAAGAGTTGTTTGGATTTCCTAATATCGCTAGTCTTGTTCAGGTAAAATCTCAGTTGCCTGTGGATATCTAGGGAGTGGAGTATCCTCTCTCCTTGGTTAGTGGGAGAGGGGAAAAATTGGGTAGGTGAATGGATTGATTTAGAGACAAGTCATTGACTACTTTGGGCGTGAAGGAAGGGTTAGTTCTCAGAGTGACCCTGTCCCTATGAAAAATGGTGCAAGGTGAGCATGCCATTAAGGCTTGTAGCTCGGAAACCCTTCTGGCACAGGTATAGCCACTAAAAGTACTGTTTTCCAAGTACAAAACTGTAGAGAGGCTGTACTAGCCGGTTCGAAGGGGGTCTGGGTGGGTTTTTCCAGGATGACGTTCAGGTCCCATGGAGGAGGGATAGGCTTCTTAGGTGGTCTTATGTGTAAGACCCCTTAAGGAAGAGTTTCACATGTAGCCTGGCTAACAAGGGAGGATCTAGAGGTAAGCAGGCTGTTAATGTGGAGAGGTGCACTTTCACTGATGAAAAGGAAAGTTCACCCTTTATAAGTTGACACATATACGAGAGGACTAGGGGGGTATCAGCCTTGTAAGGGTCCCTCTCCTGTCCCAGACACCACTGAGTAAATCTTTCCCGTTTAGCAAAGTATGATTTTCTAATGGTGGGTTTCCTGGCCTCCCTCAGGACTGATAGCACGTCCTCTGAATAGTGGTGTCTGAATGGGGTTAGCAATTTATCACCCACAGAGTCAAGGATAGCATTTGCAAGTGTGGGTGTAAGAGTTCCTTTTTCTTGTGTCAGAAGGTCCACCTTGTGGGGTAACTTGCAGTGATTGCCCTTGGCTAAGTTGTATAGAAGGGGGAACCAGTGCTGCCTTGTCCAGTAGGGAGTCACTAGCAAGATTTTTGGTTTGTTCTTCCTGATTTTCAGAAGGACTTTCTGAATCAGAGGGAAAGGGGGAAGGCGTACAGGAACTTCCCCTCCCAGGTGAAACTGAAGGCGTCTACTCTCCAGGTTTGGGGGGAGTAAGTCTTTGTGCAGAAAGTCGGCAGCTGCCTGTTCTGGGGGGAGGCAAATGGGTCTATTTGTGGAATGCCCAACCGATGGACTATGTCTAGTAAGACCGCCCTGTCTAGCATCCATTTGTGTTGTCGGGAGGATGTTCTGCTCAGGAGGTCTGCTTGCTTGTTGTCCTGCGAAGGGATGTAGCTGGCATGCAGGGATAGGTTGTGCTGGGATGCTCGGTCCCAAATTAGTAGGGCTAGCCTGCACATTTGGTATTCCTTGGTACCTCCCTGTTTGTTGATGTACCACATTACAGTGGTATTTGTCTGTCACTATCAAAAGAGGACCTGGTAACAGAAGGGGTAGGAAGGTCTGAAAAGCTAAAAGAACTGCTGTCATCTCCTTTACACTGATGTGTTTGGTTTTCATGGGAGGTTGCCACTGGGCTTGGACTCTGCAAGAGTGCAAGGTGGCTCCCCAACCTGAGTCTAAGGCATCTGTATGCAATATTCATCTGGGTTGAGGGGGTTGCAGTGGAAGGCCCGGGTTTAGTTGTACTTGTTGGATCCGCCAGACAATTTCCTTCTTTAAACAGGGAAGAAGGGGAATAACTTGTTCCAAGTGATTCTGGTGTTGTGACCAGATATTTTTGAGATACCACTGCAGTTTTTTCAAATGCATTCTGGCCAATAGTAGCATGGGAATGGTTGCTGTCATCAATCCCAGGAGTCGAACGAATTGCCTTGCAGTGACTGTCTGGGAGAACAAGACTTCCTTGAAGTGGGAAGTTAGAGATAGAACCTTGTCCTGAGGAAGAAAGGCTTTCATTCATTCTGTGTTGATTCTGCAACATAGGAATACCTTGTCTGGGTTCAAGGAGGACTTTTTGAGGTTTGGGGTGAACCTTAGACTTTGTTGTAGGGACATAGTGAAGTGTAGATGTCGTAAGAGGGAATCTTCTGACTGTGCTAGGATAAGGATGTCATCCAGATATGGGTAAATCTGTATTCCTTGGGTCCTGCAGAAGGCAATGGCTGGAGCTAGGCACTTTGTAAACACTCTTGGGGCAGTGGATAAGCCAAAGGGCAAGGACGTAAATTGGAAGTGCGAGGATGGGCCAGAGAAATGCAGGAAACATCTGTGCGAGGCCCTGATGGGAATGTGCATGTAATTATCTTTTAGGTCCAAGGTGACCATGAAAGTATTTGCGGGTATAAGGGGTAAGAGATTGGGAAGAGACAGCATTTTGAAGGATGGTACCTGCAGGTAAAGGTTTAGGGAAAATGGGTCTCCAGAGACCATCCTTTCAAGGGACCAGGAAAAGATGGGAGTAGAATCCCTTTCCTACTTGTCCTGTGGGTACAGGCTCTATAGTGCCTTGTTATTGCAGATCTGACAGAATTTGTGGAAGGGAAGGAGATGGCATTGGTTTTTTGGGTGAAATGGAATGCCTTTCCAAGGGAGAATTTGTTTCCAGGATAGAAAGTATCCTTTTTGAATAATGGTTAATACCCATTGGTCTGTGGTGATTTTCTGCCAGAAGGGGAAACAGTGGGTAAGGCGAGCTGAGAGGGGCAGATGAGCAAGGCAGTCACGCATTATTGGGACCTCCCCTGTCCTGAAAGGGCTGTCTAGGCTGAGGAGGTAGGCCAGTGGGCCTGGATGAGGAATGCCTTCTAGTTCCTCTTCTGGGTCTGGAGGAGGAGGTAGCAGAATGCAGGTTATGCCTAACAAAGGTAGTCTTAGCTGGGTAGTTCCTACAAAATGTGGGTATAGGGGATACCAGGAGATGTTTAATATCCTGTAGCTCTTAGCTTTTTTCCTTGCAGATTCTTAAATAGGTCTGCAGATTGCTTTCCAAAGAGGAAGTTGTGATCCAGGGGAGCGTCCAAGATTTCGGACTCAAGTCCTCTGGCAGATTCTGTAGTCTATGCCAGGAACATCTCCTAAGGGCAGATGCTGATGCTGCAGAGTGAGCAGAAGCTTCTGCAGCATCACAGCTGCATCATATGGACTGTCTAGCCACTTGTAGTGCAAAGGACAATTTGGAAACTATCTGTTTTAATGGGACTGCCAGGAATTGAAGCCAGCATAGAAGTGGCTTGGGATACTAAGTCATGTGTGTTTGACAGTTAATGGCTCTGAAGGCTAAAGTGGAGGAAGTGTACACCTTCTCGCCTATCCTATCCATGGATGTGCTATCATTATCCATGGGCAACAGGGAGGCAGAAGGTAGCAACCTAGACCGTTTATCAGGTGCAGTGGCAAACACTGCTGGGTCTGCTAAGGGTGGCTTTATGAGGAATTTTTGTTCCTATGGCACCTTGTAGAAGCGGTTTGGGCACTTAGGTGCAGGAGGCTGTGAGTCAGGGGTTCTAGAGGCTGCAGTAAAATCATCCAAGTATAAAGGAAGGACAGGGGGTACAGCTGAAGGGGAAGGGGACTCCACTTGCAGCAGTTCAAAGTATCTTTGTTGGTTTTCTGTCATTTGGGAAATATCCCATTTGAAATAGTCTTTCATTTTGCTGATGGTTTCACCAAATGTAATGTCTTCAGGTGGAGAATCCCCTTCCACAGAATCCTCGTCAGGAGAGTAATATTCCTTGGGAGAAGCAATCTGGGATGCATAAGAGATGGATTCATCCGAGGCAAAGTAGGTAGATTCATGTTCTTCTCCTTCCTCAAGGAGGGGAGCCATGGGAATAGAAGCAGAGGTAGGCGTAGGGCTTAGCAGAGGCAATGTAGTTGTGGGTGAAGCACAAAGCCTAAGGGCCATAAATGCCTGCATAAGAGAGGAGGTGAAGGTCTCCCAGTCTGGAGGGGCTTCAGAAGCAGACGTAATATGTTTTGTTTTCTGCTTCTTTTTAGTTGGAGTCTGCCTAGAGCTGGGTTTGGCAGCGGCTGTATCGGAGGTCTGGATCACAGTTGAAGGAAACCCCAAACCTGGTTCCCCCTCGACATACACAGGCATTGGTGTCAGAGAAAGCTTCGTGGACGTGCCAGATGTCGGCTGTGCAGTGGCCTCCACAAGGGAAGTTGATGGAGCAGACAGATCTGCCGAACGCTCAACTCCTACATCAATAGTTGGCAGGGCACCCAGTGCGAAGTGGCAGGCAATAAAGGCCTAGGCATCTTAGCCTTCTTACGCGGAAGTTCTTGGGCAGCCTCCGAAGTGGGATCAATTCAGAGAGCCAGCCGTTTGAGGCACTGGTTTTCTAAGTAAAGGTTTAAAGCTGACAGATGGCTACATAAGGTCTTGGGCACAAAAGATTTATAAATAGGGCAGGCGTTATGGTCGTGTTCCCGCCCTAAGAAGAAAACATTATTTGTCATGAGCGTCCTTATGGGGAATCTGGTGCCCGCATTGGCACTTTCCCTTTTTACCTGACATCAGCTGAAAGCTACAACAACCAAGCCTAAGCAATGCGAAAGATTGGTAAAATGTTAGAAATGCAAAAACCCAATAGGTTACTTAACTATAGTCGATCCGACGTCTGGAGAGTGATCGTACGAAGCAAAGTCATCCGTGGCTGAAAAGTTCTTAGGATTGTGTGTGCAGACGTCACACATAAGGTTCCTGGTTTATGGCCCTACATGTGATGACCCACAGAGCTGCAACAGCCCAGATGAAGCTTTTGTATAGGAGCAGACGTACGGGTCGCCTGAAGGCAGGAAATCTGACATCAAGAATACTGCAACACAGGAATAGAAGGACATCATATGTTAATTAGGTGTCCCTGACTGTCCCTGATTTTAAGGTCCTGTGACCCTGATTCTCTCATATGGAGGTTGAAAGGTATGTGGGTAGGTTCTGATGCAAGAAAGGAGGGCCAGTATTAATGTTGGTTGGGACTGTTCACCAGTTCTAAGGCAGGAGAAAAAAAAAAAGTCTAATTTTAGAAGATGTGAGTAAGGGTCACTGCAACATACTTGCATCATCAAATATGTGAAAGGTACTGTGAATATAACGGTCACCATAAAGCTCAGAAACAGGAGGGTCCAAGCTCAGACCCTCTCTGTTGTATTACTCATCTAGTCTCCTTAGGTCATGGTGTCCTAATTCTTTTTTTTTTGTAGGCAGGAATGTCTAGCTCTGTGCTAATAAGACAAGCCTAAGAGATATACACGGAAAGAGCTTCTTCCACACTGTGAAGACCCACCAAGGCCTGCAACCATGGAAATGCCCAAGTTAAGGATGCTACCAGGACATCAGGAATTTACCTGATAGAATTAACAAGGAACATTTTTTTAGTTAATCACAAAGAGGTCCTTCTCTTGGATGACTTCCTACTACCAAGACAAACACTTAGCAAAATATGGGTGCACAAAATACACAGATGGCAGCCTTTCAGTTAAAAAGTGGATCCCACCCAAAAGAAAACGAATGAAACGTCTATCCATGCACACTGTAGCAGCATAAACATGACCTAGTGATCAGTCAATATTTGGAGTTAAAAGATTCTAGCTGAGGCAGTAGATATCCAGGAAAGCAAAACTGTCTTCTATCCCTCTAGAATTAAGAGAAGACAACAAAACTTTTGGCTTTTAATCAAACAAGAGAGGTTGGTATAGACTTTTTTGAGGAGTAAAGTATGGGCCTGTCTGAAGATGATAGCTTGAAATATTGATAAGGAGTACAGAACAAATTAACTCTAAACCATGGCTGGCCAAAGCAATCTGCCCTCTATTATGGTTCTCCAAGTCAAAGCAAATATTAAAAACCATCACTATGAAAGTGGTAAGAACAATGACTGCTTAGTCAATAGTCACCACCCTTTTGGGTGACTTGGCCCGAGGAGCGGGGACTGGCCCGATAATAAAGATCCCTCCTAATTTTGTGAGGGAGACTTTCTTCTAAAGACAGCCTTGCCTAGCAGTCTTAGGGTCAAGGTGGGGGTGGGGCTCAAAGACAGCTGTCAAAGCTTGCCTCCTATTCTGGAGCAAGTTCAAGTAGGTGCAACCAAAGAGAGCTTTCTTTGAGAAAGGGAACAACCAGGATGTCCTGCTCAATCTTAAAAGGTGGCAGCTTAATCCATATCACCCTACTAGAAACACACTGCAACCTGTTGCGCTAGCATTAGTGTCAACACAGTCACAGCTAAAGACCTCTGCAAGGATACTAAGCTGCTACTCTTTGACCAGAAAAAAAAACATGCAGGACTGTTGAGCAACTCCAGTGATGATCCATTAAGGAAAACTGAAACCTGGACAGCTTAGACAAATAGCTGAGGGAGATAAGTACCAATTAGGCAAAGGAGAAAACCTTCTAATTCACCATGTCCACTGTCATAAGACTTATCAAACAGCATGGAAAAGTGCTGTGCTCTGAGACCTATGCTTGACCACAGAAGTCAGACGAATTCAGTACTATGATGCTTAAGCAGGATATCATGCCACTCACCAAGAAGCTTTTAAAAAGCAGCCACCTTCCTGATAGCACAGTAAAGTAGTACCTAGGATGCTTCTACTCTCCAGATGTTCAATGAGATATTTCAGGAAAGGGTAAAAGATTCACAGGTCAGTTTATACAGAACTCCTTCAATCTGAAACTTTTTTAAATAATGAGTCATCTAGAAGAAGAATTTACTGCAATTAACTATTAAAGATAAAGCACTTGGTCATTTGTGCCTTTTTACCAAATGGAGGGAGAAAGGGAGGCCACACCTAATTCTAGGTTGCACATAGCCATGACAGATGGAAGATCATGCATTGCTGTTCATCAATGCTCTTGAGGGTGGCAGAGAAATCAAAAGTTTCTGGGGAGACCAGCGCTAGCATCAAATCATGCTTCTAATTGTTCATTCCCACATCCACCAGATCTACTTATTGATTGGATTGCTCTTGGTTCCTCAGTTCTATACATCACTGTGTACTGCGTCTACTGTTCACTATCATGGCTTGTCTGCACTGGAAGCACAACCTGGTTACATCTTTAAACAAAAAAATCTAGCTTTTGAGTATCTCTACTCTACACCAGATAAGTAAATACTTTTATTTTCCCCAACCCTCCCTTTTGCTGCCTGTGTCTATTTCAACCCCTTATAGTCATCTGACTACCAACACTTACCCTTTTCACTCCTACTGTCAGTTGTGCAAGTTACTTAAATACTTCTTTACTCTTACTGTTTTCCAAAAATCCAAATACCGAGTGCCTACCCAGCGGGCCACTATTGCCTTAGAGAAAACAAACTGCCTCTGGTAACACCTGCTAGTCTCATGTTATCTGCCTTACTGCTGGGAGCTAGTATATCAAACAGGAATGTTCCTTCCTTTACACAGCTAAAGTTCAAATTAACCTTCTTATCTTAAGGATTATCTGCACAGTGAAGGATTTAGTGTGCAGACTCCAACATAGACAATGTTGGAGAATGATGGAATTATGGGTTCCCAGATTAGGCAGCAACTGTTGGAGTATGCATCTGAAGAAGATTTGCAACATGATGATGCCCTGAAGCCTTCTTTAGGAGACTGGTACGCAAGTCCAGCTGAAGTTGCACAGCAAGGCAAGAACAAGAAACAATGGCAACTGACATAGGTAAAGTCACAGTGTGATTGGCCAATGGATTACAATATTAATGAGCAGCAAATGAACCAGGGTGTGTCTGAAGAGGATATTACACAAAGATTTTCAGGAACTTTCTGTAGATTACTCCTGGGAAACAAGGCAGACACTCTCAGTCCAGAAAAAAATGATTTAAGGGAAGACCTGATTGATGTAATAGAAGTGAAGAGAGGTGGATAGACGTCCTTAGATTAAAGAAATAGGTTACACAAAAGTACATAAAACCCAGAATGTGTGAAGACTTAAAACAGATTAACTCAATCAGGACTATTAAGAGAAAGTCATGTGATATAACAGAAATAAACAGAATATGTTATTGTGCAGCTAAATTTATAATAGATAAACTATTATCACAAAAATGTGGCATTAAAAACGAAAAGGAAGCAAGTAGAATGCCACCATAGAAGTACTGACTAGAGAAAACTGTAAAGCAATCAAGACAAATATCACTGTTAAAGGAATATAGAAAAAGGAAAACATTATCAAAAATAGTTATACACAGAGATGTGGTAAAAGCACATCATATACACCACCAAGAAAAAGAAAGAAAAAAATGGAATATTTTGGATAAGTATCTATGAGGACCATGTTGAACATAAAGATATTGAATGGAAGGAACAATTAAAAGAAACAGTAAGGCGTTCTAGTGTGGAGGATATGAAATAGGATGAAAAACAGGTAAAATTAAGAAACTAACAGGAAAACCCAAGACCCAAAAGCAGTACCTAGATTTCGGCTAAAAGCATTGCAAACATGAAACACAAAGTATTATAAAGAATGATGAAAGCTTATATCACATGGGATCACACAAGAAAAACAGTTTAAAAAAAAAAAAAAACAGATGCAAGAAAAACAAACATAGTAGTCCATGAAAGACAAAATTAGCACTGATCATTGAAATTACTATACCCAATGATTTCAGATTCATATGTTCAAGAGATGCAGTGTCATAAAATCAGGATTTGTAGGCAGAAAAGTACAGTTTTGTACCTACCATAAATGTAGATGTCCGATAGATATGCAACTGCAGTCATAACATATGGGTTGTCCTGCCTCAGGCAGCCCTCGGTCGGCCGAATTCCAAAGTCTGGGTCCGGCGTCGGCTGGTGTCGCCTCCTCCCCGACGTCACAACGGCTGGAGTATAAAGGCATTGGCCGACGCCATCTTCTTCAGTGTTTCTTGCCCCAGATGCCAGGTGCCCTCCTAGGAAGGCTAAATTTGGTGAATGGATAAACAATTCCAGACATGCACAACAGTAATAAACAGATACACCATAGGAGATACCCCCAGCTAAAAGGGACAGGGGGAATGGACCCAAAAGAAAGAAAAGAGGGGAAGGAGGGAGGGAAAATCCGACTGCAGTTGCATATCTATCGGACATCTACATTTATGGTAGGTACAAAACTGTACTATGTCCTTCAAGAATGCAACTGCAGTCATAACATATGGGTTGAATACCATAGCCAAGCTGGGGGTGGATGGAGCTAAGAAAAAGATGGTGTAGCTAAAATGCCCTACAGGACTGCCGAAGCAAAGCCTGCTCGGGATCTGGAGTATAAAGGCAGGTTGTAGTGTTTGGTAAATGTATGCACGGAGCTCCATGTAGCAGCCTCTAGAATGTCCTTTGTAGCCACTCCTCTTAGGAAAGCTGTGGATGTGGCTATAGCTCTGGTGGAATGTGGCCTAATATTGGCTGGCACACATTTCCATGGTAAGAATAGCAGAATCTGATGCAGTGTCCAATCCATTTTGAAATTGTTTGCTTGGAGATTGCTTTTCCTTGTATTCCAGCAGCATAGGCCACAAACAGCTGGTCAGACTTTCTGGTGGCCTTAGTTCTGTCCAAGTAGTAGCATAGTTGCCTGTGTATGTCCAAGGTATGCAGCAGTCTTTCCCCTCTATTTTGAGGATTGGGGAAGAAAGTAGGAAGGTGAATAGCTTGATTTAGAGACACCCTGGAAATTACCTTTGGCATGAAAGAAGGATTTGTTCTAAGAGAGACTCTGTCCTGATGAAAAATGAGGAAAGGAGGTACTGCCATGAGTGCCTGTATCTCCGAGACTCTTCTTGCTGATGTGACTGCCAACAGAAAAAACGTTTTCCATGATAGAAATTGCATCTCTGAGGTTGCTGCTGGCTCAAAGGGAGGAATAGATAATTTTTCCAATACAAAATTGAGGTCCCATGCAGGTACTGGTTGTTTTCTGGGAGGCTTGATATTCTTTATCCCTCTCAGGAACTGTCTTGGCAAAGGATGTGAGAACACTGGTGGGTCACAATTGTATCTTGCTGAGATTGCTGAGGCATGAATCTTTATGGAAGAATATGAGAGTCCAGAATGAAACATTTCTGCCAAGTATTCCAATATCTGAGGTATACTCAGTACTGTTGTATCCTGACCCCTGTTGGCAGCCCAGATGCTGAATCTCTTCCACTTGGCTGAATAGGTTTTTCTGGTGGACGGTCTGCGTGCTTCCAATAAGATGTCCTGAACTGCCTTGGAAAGATTGGAAGCGGAAGGAGTTAAGGTAACCTCCAGGCTGTCAGATGTAATGTTTTCAGGTTTTGGTGAACAGTCCTGTAATTGTGTTGTGTTAGGAGCAGGGGCCATAGGGGCAGAGGCCACGGTTTGGTCCGAGTTATGCTCAACAGCAACGGGTACCAGTGTTGCTTTGGCCAGTCTGGAGCTATCAAAATGCCTGTTGGTTGTTCTGCTTTGATCTTCAGGATCACCTTGGTCAACAGTGGCAGAGGAGGAAATGCATAAATTTTTAGGGAATTCCAGCTGAAGGAGAGAGCATCCGTTGTCCAGGCTAGAGCATGGTGGGTCTTGGTACAGAACTTTTCCAGGTGATGATTCGTGTGAGACGCAAAGAGATCTATGTCCGGTCATCCCCATGTCTGTTATTTGTGAGAAAATGTGGGGATGCAGCATCCATTCGTGTGGATCCAAGAAATTTCTGCTTAGCTTGTCCGCCAGTACATTGTCCTTGCCTGGCACAAACTGGGATTGCAGGTGTATCTTCAGACTCAGTGCTTTTTCCCAGAGAATCATTGTTAGTCTGCAGAGGGGGTATGAATGAGTCCCTCCCTGCTTGTTTATATACCACATGACAGTGGTGTTGTCTGTCCTTATTAGTAAATGCCCTTGCTGCAGTGATTTTTCGAAACTGTCGATTGCATGTATCACTGCCAACATCTCTTTTTGGTTTATGTGCAGATGTCTTTCCTTTGGTGTCCATTGACCTTGAACGCATCTGTCCTCCATGTGCGCCCCCCATCCATGGTCTGAGGCGTCTGTTGTAATTATTTGACCTGCTTGAGGTCTGTTGAAAGACATGCCTTTGTTTAATTGACTTGCTTGAGCCCACCACAGGAATTCTTTTTGCAGACATGGAATAAGTGGGATTACGTCCTCTAGGCTTTGGCTGTGTTGGGACCATAAGCTTTTCAAATACCATTGCAGCTTTCTCATATGAAGTCTTGCCAAAGGTATCAGAAGAATGTATGATGCCATGAACCCCAGGGCCTGCAGGAGTTTCCTTGCAGTCAGCTGGGAGAGCTGTGCTAGGCCTTTGAAATACTCTGGTAACTGCTGTTGTTTTTCCTCTGCGAGGTAGGCCATTTGTGTTTGTGTGTCCAGTTTGGCTCCTAGGAAAATAATCTGTTGGGATGGCAGTAGTCTTGATTTCTGAATGCTGACTGTGTATCCCAAGGCCTGTAGTAATTGCATGACATAGTCCAAGTTTTTTATTAAGGTTTGTCTGTTGTCTGCTTGTATGAGGCAGTCGTCCAGGTAGGGGTATATTTGAATTCCCTGGAGTCTGCAGTGCGCCACTACTGATGCCAGGCATTTCGTGAACACTCTGGGCACAGTAGATAAGCCAAACGGCAATGCTGAGAATTGATAATGCTCTGTCCCTGCAAGAAATCTGAGGTATCTTCTGCAGCTTTGTCTGATTGGGACATGCAGGTATGCCTCCTTGAGGCCCAGAATGACCAGCCAAGACCCCTTGCCCAGCATGGGAAGGAGTTGCTGTAACATTAGCATTTTGAACTTTGGCACAATGAGAAAGGTATTTAGAGTAGACAAGTCCAGTATAGGCCTCCATTTGTTTTCCTTTCTTGGAACAAGGAACATTCTTGAATAAAATCCCTGGCCTTGTTCCTGAGGAGGTACCTTTTCTATTGCTTTTATATTTAATAGCTTTGAAACTTGAATGAGTGCCTCTGCCCTTTGATGGTGTGGCAGGTTTGGCATGCCTTGTCTTGCAGGTAAAGTATGGAAGTGGAATCTGTAACCCTTGTCCATTAAATCCAGAATCCAGCTGTCCTTGGTTAAGATATGCCAGTTTTTTGAGAATAAGGATAATTTTCCGCCCAAGGGTGCTTCTCTCTGAGCCCTTGTAGGTGGTATGAAAGTCAAGTCATTGTGATTGTCCTTGTGGTGCAGCTGGACTGGCTACAGCACTTCTTTGATTTGTAGGTTGCCATTGGCGGACCCTGTAGGGGCCTCGGTATTGGCCTCAGCCTCGGCCACGCCTGTTCTTTCCCCTTTGAAACTTGTCCGAGTCTGAGAAGGACCAATTCTTTGAAGGCCAGTTTCTACTGAATCTGGGTGGCTGAACCTGGAGGAAATCCTTGACTGTCTGTACTGACTTAGCTTTTTTCTCAATGGACTGCAACACATCTTGTGCATTAGCGCCAAAAAGCTTCTGTTTTTCCAGAGGTGCATCAAGTAACTTTACTTTGACATGGTCTGGCAGTGGCTGATCTTTTAACCAAGCATGTCTACGTATCACAGCCCCAGTCATAGCTGCCCTACATGAAGCCTCCAATGCATCATAACCACACTGAAGAAAATGACTGTTAACCTGCTGAGTGTTATGTATGTGATCCTGCAATGCCTTTCTGTCAATAGGCTCAGGAGAGGCTAACTTTTCTGTAAATCATCCAGTAAAAAATTCTGGTACTGAAACATATGAAAAAGGCAGTTAAGTGACCTCATGGCTAGGGTGGTAGAGGTATAAACTTTTTTACCCCATCTCTCCATAGACCTGGCTTCCCTATCTGCTGGCAAAGGATTCTTGGCAGTGGAGGTAGCCACTCCCTTGGGACCCTGTGAAATAGTTTCTAAATCCACGGTGTGGGCCTTAAAGAGATGTTTGTGAGTGTCAGGGACTCTCAAATATCTGTCTGGCTTGACAGGAGCAGGGGGGAGAGAATCAGGGTTAGCACTGGAATCGGAGAAGACATCATCCAAAACATCCATCACAGGAGGAATAGCTAAAGGTCTGTGCTGGGGAAGCTTTAGGAAGGTACGGAGCCTTTTCCTGGAATCAGATAATTCCTGACCCTGCCATTGGAAATGTTCCCTCATTGAGTGCAGGACTTCACCAAACGAGAAATCATCTGGAGGAGAGGCAGAGGGAATTGATTCCTCAGCATTAGAGTCCTCATAGGCCTGGAAGGATTCTTCTTGAATATCTGAATGCTCAGAATCACCAGAGGCCTCATCTGAAGAGAGGTTTTCAGTCTGCTCAGTTCTAGGCCTTTTCTCTGCAGGAGGCTGAGAACCTCTGTCTGGGTGAGGCTGAGACCCCCTGATAAGGGAAATAAAGTCTGCAGCAAGAGACATTATCTGTTTATCAGAGGAGGGGGCCTGAACAGCAGGTTTAGGATGGGCCTTGGCCTGGCTGGCGGCCTTAGCATGTGCAAAGGCCTTGATGGACATAGATACAGGAGGCCTAGCAGCCCCACGTGCAGGAGTGACCTTGACCACCGGAATGGTGTCGGGTAAATCAAGAACTTCGGTTTCCGGAGGAAAATCAACAACCGGCACCGGAGAGGTCTCCAGGACCGAAGGACGAGCTAACGCTGTGTCGTCGGCCTGGAGCGGTTGAATTACCGCTTCCGCAGGGACCGAAGCATAGCGGAGGGTCTAGGAGTAGTATCGGTAGAGGACGCGGGCCGAGGATGCCGGTCCCGGTCCTTCCGTGAGCTGTTGGTTGATCCGACGGCATGATATACACAAAGGATTTGCCGAAAAAGTCTTCAGCAAATTCTGCCCGGCGCCTGAGAGTGCGCTTATTAAAGCAAGCACAGGCAGCACAGGCCGAGACGTCGTGGTCTGGGCCCAGGCAAGGAAAACAGTAAGAATGGAAGTCCTTATGAGGTATTTGTTTACCACAAGACAAACAATTATTAACTTTCTCAATTTGTTCTGACATCAGCTAAGGCAAGAAAAAATGTTCCCCAACGGGGTACTTAGCTTTAAGATGACTTTGGTACTGAAAACACAGGAGCTGACTGACCAGCACTAGCAAACGGCTTCGGGCACCGCACGGCAAGAAAGACTGAAGAAGATGGCGTCGGCCGATGCCTTTATACTCCAGCCGTTGTGACGTCGGGGAGGAGGCGACACCAGCCGACGCCGGACCCAGACTTTGGAATTCGGCCGACCGAGGGCTGCCTGAGGCAGGACAACCCATATGTTATGACTGCAGTTGCATTCTTGAAGGACATCGAGAGGAATGTGGAAGAAAGACCCCCCAGACAAATAGTTCATGGACCACCTTTTGAGGAGGTTAAAACTAATGCGTATTGGACACTGGTTCCTCTGGGTACTTTTGTTGTTGTTGCTTATGTGGCGTTTTGTGTAACCTTTTTACTTGATGACTTGGCTATAATTTATAAAAACTGAAAGCAACATTTCCATGATGCAAGTCAGGACTGATATCCATTCAGTGGGAACAGCACAAAAAGACAGATGGATGTGGGGGTCAGAACACACGTTTCCCTGCTGCCTGATGTTATGGTGTCAGACAGTAGGAAGTACATGCACTTCAACAGTAACAGCAGAAGAAAAACAGCTTAGAGTGGAACCAGAAGAAAAGAAAAAAACATAACTTACTGTGGAGGCTTCCTGATATCGGACCTAAATGTCATGCAGTCTCGCTCTTGTTCTTCTTAGTACCCAATTTGAAATCAAAATTTCCAACTTACCCAAGGTAATATGTTCCGAGAGCTGTATGCCCAGGAACTGTAGGGAAACGTCAGACCAGACAATATCCCTTCATATTAATCACCAAATTTTTCTCTTGCAACAAACAAGAGCTCAACAGATAGGAAAAGTTGCAAAGGAGAAAACACTAGCCTTAACAGAAGACAAAGAAAGCCCTTGACAAACAAGACATGGAGATAATTTTAGAGAAGAAAGCTACTTCATTCTCAGAGATGCACAGGAACCCAGTGACATGGAGAATGACTAATTTTTCTTAAAGTTTTTGCTACAGAAAAAATACTGCATTAACTGGCATCCTGACCATCAAAAGAAAGCCATTATCAAGGGGCAAATGGTCAGAGCTGCCCGCATGGTTAGCGAGGAGGAGGACTTCCAGGTGGAAAAGCCAAAATTTTCCAATTTTATGGGGAGGAAAGGGGGA
>NC_056745.1:680910003-681003956 GCF_019279795.1 Protopterus annectens | reverse complement strand
GATTTTGGGGGGAACCCCTGATTAAAGAGATCAAATCTTCAGCCATTTTGAGCATCTGTTTCTTAGACATGGGGCCTTGAAATGGAGATTGAAGTGCATATGTTGTTATGGTGAGTGTCATCAGTCTGAAGACGCCTTCAGAAACCGAAGGTGTTTCTGCAGCACCGACATCTTTTTCAGCAGTGTCGTCGGTAGGGGCTAAACAAAATGGCTATGTCGGCCTAGTACTCTCCATCAAAAGCTCCGAAGCATTCTCGGGTTCCAGATCTGCGGTAGTCAGGGGCTGCGTCGGAGCCTCAATGAAGACCGGTGAACCGGAGACTGGACCAGCCAAGGCCTCGGAGTCTGGCTTGGGTCTAGGCTGCCTGTCCTTATCCTTGCGTTTTTTGTGCATGCCGGTAGTCGGTTGCTCCAATGGCATAGTGTAGTTAAATTTTCTACCGAAGTAGTCGTGCGAAATCAAAGCGTCTTTTTATAGTATGCTTATTAAACCTAGCACAAAAACGACAACCAGTGACGTCGTGGTCTGGGCCTAGGCAAGGTAGGCAAGAATGAAAATCCTTATGAGGTATTTGGTTCCCACAAGAAATACAATTGTTAACTTTTTCGGACTTCGGTCTGAGGCAAGAAAAGTTTCCCCAACGGGGTACTTCGGATCTGAAATTCGACTTCGAAAATCTCAGGAGTCGGCCGACCGGCACTTGCGAACTGCTTCTGCTTCAGGCACCACGCGGCAAGAAAGACTGAAGAAAATGGCATCGGATGCATTATATATACCCCTGGCGCACTGACATCAGGAAAGAAGCGACAGCAACAGACGCCGGACCAAGACTTTGGAATTCTGGCCGACTGCGGGACCGCCTGACGACAGGATAACCCTAGTGTGATGACTGCAGCAGGGTAACACGATGAACATCAACATTGCCCTCTCTTGTAAAGAAAGCTAAGACAAGCATTTATTTTTTGTCCCTTGAAGTTCAAATTATTTCATGACTATCTTTGAGGTTTACAGTTCGGCTCCGGCTGGGCTAGATGAAGGCATCTTGCCTATTGTTTTAACTTAAGGAAGAATTACTAAAGTTTACATGTGGAATGTCTTTTATTGATGTAGTTTTTTGCAGCTGCAAGATAACAAAATAATGCAGTTTCTGTTGGCCTGGGAACACCAGGAAGGTGAAAGAATGATGTAATGTTTACCAGAACTACAATTTCAATTTAAACAGAGAGAATCAGAAGGCATTAAGCAGTTTTGTCTTTATCATCCAACTCACAGCACTGTCTTGGTCTTTAAGTAAGTTATCTTGGACTTGTGTTTTCTTTTAGAAATAGCTACGAACTACAAAGATTAGACTGTTTCTGTGATGTCAGAACGCTACTACTAAATTATTTTAAGTATTTCTGTACCTTTGACTAGCACTGTCTAGTGGAAAGTATTGTCTTGAGGTTTTAATTATTTATTATTAAATATTTTAAAATCTGTCCACTGTGGCTGTTTTGTATAGAGATAATTTAAGCTCTAGACTACACTGCATATTTATAGAGTTTACTGTCCATGTCACTCCAAATAAGCTTTGTCACATTTACCAACTGGACAATAATATTGCACTGTAATAATTGGACACCCTTTTAAGGGCCTTTGAGTAGTTGATAATTATTAGTGGTTGGTGGCAGCTGGTACTACTGTATAGTCCAGGAAAAAGGGGCACAGCTGGAGAACCTATGCCAGCCTTCCCCAGAAGTGTCTGTGTGGTTGTATAAACTCAAAAGTGTGTGTGTGTGTGTGTGTCAGCTAGTTGGGCAGCGACACAAAGCACTAGTTGGACACAGAGGGTGCTAGAGGTTTTAGCTTGCCCACTAGGCTGAGATCTGGACCCTACAGCTTTGCCAGTGGGGAGTCTTACTGGGAATCTGGAGAGCAAGGGAGCGACCAGCCCCAGACTGACTGTGATCTCTGTGAATTGCACTTTACTGTGTGTATTTGTTATCCTTTCCTCATACATGAGTCTGGTGTTAGTGGTGAGGATTGAAGTGATTTGATTGCTGGGCCAGGGCACGGGCGTCACATATTAATTGGTGGCAGTGGTTGGTATATCCTCACATATTAATTGGTGACAGTGGTTGAGATATCCTCACATATTAATTGCTTGGCAGTGGTGGGATACCCACATCACATATTAATTAGTTAGCAAATACTAATTGGCTTATAGTGGTGTGGGTAAAGTGAATCCTATAGCTCGTGTACAGTGAGCTCTGAAGGTGTTTTTGTACGCTTAAACAGCCATGCAGTGAATACTCAAGAATTCAGATCACAATTGTTTTATTTCTTTTGTTAGCTTAGTCAGGGTGAGCAGGCAGCATGTCAGCAGAGGAGTATGGAAAACTGACAAGGAGCCAGCTGGCGGAGATGTGCCAGGCTAGGCGACTGGTGCATGGAAACTTGCCTAAGGCAGACCTGATTGCAGCCTTTATTACAGCTGCATCAGAAAACAGCAACCAGCCAATCAGACTGGCAGTGGCGATATAATACCCTCAGAGAATGGACAGCTCAACCTTTCTGCAGTGGAGTTAAAAATCCAGCTGGAGCTAGAGAGACTTGAGTTGACGGCCAGGCGTGTGTAATTAGAAGCAGCTGAGAGACTGAGGCATCTAGAGAGTGAGGAGAATAAGAAACTGCTACGCCTAAAAGCTGTGGAAAAAGAAAAACAGAGCCAGCACAAGAAGGAGATGCTGACTCTTTGCCAGAGACGTGGAGGTAATGGGGAAGGCAGCAATTGGACTCCAGAAGCACAAAAGGTCAGTAAATTGCATCTGCAGTTTAAAGAGGGGGACAATTTTGATAGTTTCATTCATATGTTAGAGATGGTATGTAAACAGTATGAAGCTGACCAAGGGCTCTGGGTACAGTTCCTGACCCACTTTACTCTATGGTAAAGCTGCAGCTGTTTTATCTAACATGTCTAATGTTGCATGTTTTGATTATACTGCTATAAAAAACTGTCTATTAGAGTTTTTTAAGCCAACACCTGAAACATATAGGAGAACGTTTTGTGAGCATAGACACAAAGCAGATGAAAGTGGGTGTGAATATGTTGCTGAATTGAGCACTTATTTCCATAGGTGGGTGAGTGGATGTCAAGTCACCACTTTTGAAGGGCTGGCAGACCTTTTGGTGACGGAACAAGTCCTTAGCACTTTGTTTATCAGCTAACCAGATCCTCGTCCTCAGGCAATGTACTATTTCAGAGGAGTTGGGGAAGAAGGGAGACCTATACCTGGCAAGCAGAGCAGCCCTACAGAGGAAGGGAGCCCCAGTACCGCTCATGGTTATAAAGGAGCCCATGGTGGGCAGCACAGACTGCTCCAACAGAATCTGCCAATAGCAGGGGAAGCCACTAGTCCAGGTACACAACCAGGAGCTAGGGTTAAATGTTTTGAATGCAACCAGTGGGGCCATGTGGCATACAGGTGTCCATGGAGGCAAGGTGGGGAATAAAAGGTGAGGGAGCCAGTAAGTGGGAAAGACAAAATGCCAATAGTAGGTTGTCTTGAGACAACAGGGGCACTAAACTACCACCCTGCAGATGTCTTGAGAGGGAAGGATTTGGATGAGGCAGTACCATGTGCTTATGCAGTTACACGCGGTCAGTCAAGGAGACAAGCATGTGGGTCTGGTAGCCTGGGAGAGACCCAGACAGCCAGCATACTTGCAGCCAGGACTGCTGAGTTGGTTACTTCAGGGGGGTGAGCTACGCTGTAGCAGTGAGCCTGAAAGTTAGCCACAGCTGCTTGAGGGTGCTGATATAGTCCCTTGGACAGAGTGACTGCAAAGGTAGAGATGAGTAGTACCACCCAGGTTGACAGTGAGGCACCACTGTCAGAGAATGCCAGACTTCCTGTGGAAGGGGATATGGGAAGGGTTACAAGGAGAGAGTTGAGACAGGCACAGCTCTCAGACCTTACAATGCAAGGCCTGAGGCAGGTAGCTACGGAGGCACCTGATTCTAAAGGAAAGGGGGAATCTGTATACTGGGACAAAGGGTTACTATACAGAGAGTGGACCCCTGATGGAGGGCTAGAAGGTGATAAGAGTACACCAGATGGTAGTGCCTAGAGCCTACCCTCTGGAACTTCTAGCCATAGCCCATGACATTCCATTTGGAGGTCATATGGGCATAAAACGTACCAAGAGATGTATTATGCAGAACTTCTATTGGCCTGGAATTTCCAGAGATGTAACAGGGTACTGCAGGACCTGTGAGCAGTGCCAAAAGGTATGCAAGGCAGGTGACCAGATAAGAGCTCCTCTGATGCCTTTGCCTGTGATTGAGGAGCCATTTCAGAGGGTAGCTATGGATATTGTGGGTCCTCTGAGTACCCCAAGTTCCACAGGGAAAACGTATATCCTAGTGGTAGTGGATTATGCTACACGATACCCTGAAGCAGTGGCTTTGTCCTCCACTGAGGCAGAGAAGGTAGCAAATGCTTTAATAGATTTTCAGCAGGGTAGGTTTCCCTAAAGAAATACTTACCCGACATAGGTGCCAATTTCATGTCAGACCTGCTGGCTTGTCTGTGGAAGTCCTGAGGGGTGGAAGCACATGAAGACCACCTGCTACCATCCCCAGACCAATGGTCTTGTTGAGAGGTTAAACTCTACAATCAAGTCCATGCTACGGGCATTTGCAGGTCAGTTTAAGAGGAAGTGGGACAAATATTTGCCCCATCTGTTGTTTGCTTAGAGACAGGCTCCCCAGGAATCCACAGGTTTTTCACCCTTTGAGTTGGGCATAGGGTGAAGGGACCTCTAGATTTAATTTGAGATGAGTGGGAAAGTGAGTGCGAGTCTCACAAGGAGTCTGTTGTGGGACACATCCTAAACCTCAGGACAAGGCTCAGGGAACTCATGGACTTGGCCCTGGAGAACCTGGCAGAAACCCAACAACAGAAAAAGGTGTGGTATGACAGGAATGCTCGAGCTAGGAAGTATGTTGTGGGGCAGCAGGTAATGGTTCTCATTCCTGTCAGACACAACAAACTGCAAGCAGCTTGGGAGGGACCCTACAAGGTGGTAAGAAAGGTAAGTGATGTTAACTACATGGTGGAACTGCTAGGCAGATGGCAGGGGCACAAATGGTACCATGTTAACATGAAGAAACCTTACCATGATAGAGAGGCCCTTGTGCTGAGCAATTGCAGGGGATTGCAGGAGGAGTCTGAGGGAGATATGGGGACTGATCTCCTCAGTGAGGCTCGGGCTGACTCCTCAGTGGAAGGGGTAGCAAATGTCCCAGCAGCTATCTCCTACCCAGGTTTGTGAAATCCGAGCAGTGTTGCAGGAATCTGGGGACATGTTCACTGGGAAACCAGAGTGCACCCACCTGGTGCAGCACCAGGTGGATACAGGACCCCAAAGGCCTATTATACGCCCTTTATAGAGTGCCTGAGAAAACAGACCCTGAGGGAGGAGGTACAGGAGATGTTGGAACTAGGGGTGATTCAAGAGTCCAACATTCCCTGGGCCCCCCGGTGGTGCTGGTGCCAAAGGAGGATGGCAGCATCAGGTTGTGTGTGGACTACAGGAAATTAAATAGTCACACGGAGTCGGATGCTTACCCCATGCCTAGGACAGATTAGGCCCTAGAGCAGCTGGGTGGGTCTAAGTATCTTACAACCATAGATCTTACCAAGGAATGGTTGAAAGGTGTCATGAGATGAGGAATGCCTGCACCACTAACCTCCCTTTTCCCTGCGGCACCAAGTGGAATACAATAAGGACAACATTGTTTTCCTAAAGATACAGACAACATACTGCCTCTGCATCAGTCTCCGCAACTCCATTAGGGGAATGGATGGTCAGCCCAGAGAGTCCACCATTTTGCTCACTTACCTTAGGATGTGAACTACTCACAGATTACTCTCTTTGCCCTTGGTCCATTGGCACACATGCACATCACATCTGTGCAGACAGGTTATAATTAATCACAGCCCTGACTGTTTAGATATCACACAAATGAATATCTTTGAAAATGAGTAGTGGCCACAATGTTCAGGGATAGGAGACTACATACAACTTCAACTGGTTCTTGATCAGTCCCCTCTGTTAAGGGCAGGCCATCACCCTTTAACTATGCAGGAGCTCAATTAAGTTCGACATCCCACAAACACTGCATCTTTCATAATGGGAATACTGGAAGGCCCAGAACGATACTGGTTGGAGGTTTCTACAACTACAGGGCTGAGTAAAAGGATCAGACACCGGAAAAAGATCTTACACAAATGATGTAGTTTGCATGTCTACATATACAGATATTACAGCTGACAATGTCTGTGGCTGAAGAGCCATAATGAGGGCCATTAACGAAGAATAATCCAAATCCTGGCCTAGTTGTGCATCTTCACCTTGACTGCCACAGTCATGACTTGCTGATCCCCTCTATGGGTCGGATAAAGTGGCATTAACATGTATCCAATTATAGGCCTATAAAGGCAATCTTTTATGATATTTGGGAGGATTCCCCAAAGTTGAGACATCACCAAGGATTGTAACCATTGAAGCACCCAAAAAAGGACACTCCAAGGGAATCCCTAAATGGTGCTAGCAGGAGACATTTACCCAGGTATGGGAACACAAGATGCTTCAATACTTGTGTAACAATAGCTAACATCTCAGTCAATATTTCACTTGCTGAATAAAGCCCATATAGTAACACACTGTAAATTGATAATCACCCACAACAAACTGTAGGAACATCCTGTGTGGACCCCAAACATTGCATCAAAGGTGTTCACGATCCCCGGTAACATCTGCATGTAATGCAGCAACAGAACATGGCCCTCTATAAAAGTCATGCAATCAATGACTGAAGTCACTGACGGTTGGAATGGGACAGAAACTATACATTCCCTTCAGAACCTGGTAAGATGCAGAAGTAAAACTTGAACATGTTCCAACTATTTCTCCTTTTGCAAAGTAATGTTTGTGCCTGTTCCAAGTGACCAGCTGAGCTGGCTTAATTTCTTACTGCAGTACTTTCATTTCAAATATAATGGCCTCTTGTCTTCAGACTCTACAGAGGATCCTAAATGGAAGGGAGTCTCATACCAATTAACTGCTGACACACACATGTAAGGATGGACAGTAATCCAGGGATGTATTGAACAAGCAAGGTATACAAGAATGAGGCATGTGCACTAGTCCACATACCCCAGAGCGCAGTCTCACACAAATAACTCAGCCTCCTACCAGACAAACACTTTCTTTATATCCAGGTCTAGAGGCATTTGCCTAGTGAAGAACAAGCAGGCAGGTCCCTTAACCTGGACCAACAGGAAGACAGCTAGGAAAAAGTGACTTTGGTCTCCAAGTACCTCAAACCATACAGTTACAAACTCCAAACAATGCTCCTAGCAATCAGGCCAACTGCCCTCAAAGATTACATCAATCAACGATAAGCCCTGGAGGATGAAAGCTAGGGGGAAGGGATCTTTTCCAGGCCCTTCATGATCTAATAAGTAACTTGGGTTCTAGTCCTTTTTTACCAAACATCTCACCAACAAGACTACCTCTAGGAAAGGTGTAGACTCTGACTTATGAGCATCAGTTTTTCTGAAAATTAGCTAAGTTTCTGGTTGCATGAGACCCTATTGCTGACTCCCCTGCAAGCAAATTTCAACGGTTACCGCCAGCCTATTAACAATGCAGGTCATGATTTTTCCCTCTGACTGCAGGTGGCAGAACTGAACTAGTGACACTTAAGGCAGTGCTCTTTTCAAAGACAGATAATCCCAGTGTGTGTCTTTATTAGCAAAAGCATAAGCATCAAATAAGATAATTTTTCTCTCGCAGAGTTATTCAGACTGACCAAGAAGAAAAGAACTGAAGGGCTTAGTGACTAAATGGATTATGCAAGTCAGTGCATGACAGTAGAGTAGACCAAATCAGAGTTCATTCCCCAAGCATGGTAGTTTTGGGGGGGGGTGCAAATTCTGACTGATGGGAGAGGATACACTCAATTGCAGGTCACAACACTGCTTGTACAGTCCTACTAAAAACTCTATATCAAATTATGCAAGTAACTTAAAATGACATACATTGGACTGTCATACAGGAAGATCAGTGGAGGAATACAGCTACACCATTATTTGAAGACTTATTTGTGCTCAGTGTTTGCAGAACCAGCGTATTATTTTATGTCTTACCTACACAAAAGGTAAAATTCCAGATATGTTACTATCCATGCAAATGTAAATGTTAGCCCATTTGTATTCTGTTTCAGAAGGTAAATTACAGAAGTTGAGGCACCCAATGTAGAAGACAACAGCACTTATACAAGCTTTCCAATTTACACAAACCAGACAAGTAAATAGCTTTACTAAGTGTGAATAAAAAATATGTCCTACATTTTTTTTCTTTTAGAAAATACTTCAGAGGAAAATAAAATGATGGGGGTACAATGGCCCAAAACCAGGGACAATTTGTAAACATTGCTAGAATTCACTTAAAGTTAATAGAGTTACATCAACATTTTCTTTGTGAAGAAAATGTATGAAACTCTTTTGACAACCGGCATTATTTATTGACAGACTGCAAATCATTCGTAATTTATCAGTAAATCAAAAACATTACAAAGAACAGAGCAAAAATACAAGTCAAAATCATGGCCATTCTGGAAAAATCAGACGCTGCTGAGAAGAATGAGACGTGCATTAAAATTAATGTCATCAGCCAGCAAAGAACCATCTGGCCATCTAAACAATGTTAGCTGTCAGCCAAAATGGGAAGTGCTGCCCTCTTTTGGCAAACTAATAAACTGCCACTATAAAGTGCTGAAATCCTGAACTTCATAATGCAACTATTCATTACACAGTAACAAGTAACAAATCATAGGCCTGCAATGCTTTATTTTAGCACAATGATTTCCAGAGTATTTAGTTATTGCACATCTCACTAAGTAATGCAGCACTAAATCTGCAGATTTAAAATTGACAGCATCAGCAAATATCTGAAACAAAGCCTAAATTCAGTTCTGTATAGATAAAATAGTAAATCATGCCTAACTTGACCTGGCCAATGCAACTGACACAATTAGTGAAACGCATCTGTTGCTCGTTTTTTATTTTACAATACCCCACTCTGGCATTGAAGACAAACTCAAAGGTTTAGGTACAAACCCGTATGTCACCCTCTGAACAGCCAAATGGCTCATAGACAGGACCCAGGAAGTTAGAACTGGGGAGTCCACCTCTACAAAGAGGGCAGTTACAAGTGGAGTCCCCTCAGTGATCGGTCTTTGGACTGCTCCTTTTTGGCATTTACTTCTCTGAAGTCGAGGCCAATGTCAATGGTCTCTGGCTGACTAAATCTGCAGATTGCAAATTCGGAGCGATCAGTGAATCCAATACTGATGGCAAATGTTCTTCAGGAAGGGCTGACAAACAGCTGGTGTCAAAGGCATGGACTAAAACTAAATGCGAAGAAATGCATAACAGTATCCTTCGTGAAGTCATCCATTCCTGGTTGCGATCATACTGACAACACAATCCTTAGAGCTGACCCAGTAGTCACGGACATGGGGACACAGACAGTAATCTAGCCTTTGACCATCACATGTCTACAGCTGTGAGGAAATCATTCTATGTTACGCAACTTATAAACAAAGATATGGCCTCTAGGTCAATAAAGTCATTATTCCACTGTATTCCGCATTCATCAGACCTACCATTGAGAACAATGCCTCCATCATTATGTACCTAACCGGGCATATCCAAAAAATGGAATGTCCACAGTGGTTCCTCACTAAAATAATATAGGGTGTAAGGAAAATGTCCTATGCAGACCACCTCAAGGCCCTATCCCTGTATTCTCAGTCTCCTACAGGCTGTTATGGGGAGATCTATGCCTGGCATACAGTGTATGGTCAGGCCCCATTCTGATGGACCTCCTGCATATCCACAAAAAACAGCACCAGAATTACCTGTTTTAAAGGCTTAAACCTTGCCTGTGATAAAGGACCTGCTGGAGAGGCAGGTATGTATTCCAGAAACTACTCCGTCTTCTGGAAGAAGAGTTCTTGCCTAACCCAGTTCAAGTGCAAGTTGGACAACTGGATGGGGAACAGGAAATTCATCCCTGGCTTTGCACTTCTCTCTAACGGACACAGGTAACCTGTAAATGCTTCATCTCCCAGGCCCCTGCTTATAAATGTTTCATCTCCCAGGCCCCTGCTTACACTTATCAAGGGTGCCAGAACTTGCCAGAGATTTGAGATGCATGGCTAGGCTTAAAAAGGCCCTTGTGTTTGTTAACCTAGTAAACACCTATGAACCTATGAATGGTAAACAGTGACAATAGAAAGATACTCTGATAACTTCACCTAGTGTTCTTATTTGTCAGGATGTTTTGTGACAGTGAGAAAATGATGCTCTGCAAGGAAATTTGAGGTCACATTGTTCTGACTAATTTTGATATCTAGTACATTTCCCAAACTCTTTATACCATTTCATTTGGACTTCCTAGCTGCAATTTGTAATCAGTACAGTCATTTACCCTTCAATTTAAGTATGTGATCAATTAGTAAGCATTAATCTAAATAACATATCTCATGGAATCTGTCAACAGAAATACAATGCCTGAAACAAGTCTGAGATTTTTTACAATAAAATACTTTGCTTTGTCTTATGTATTACTTCTTATTAATATTTGTTTACCATGAAATTCTGACTAGGCAAAACAAATCCTTTTCAAGATAGGATCAGGGAAAAAAGTCCCAGACAAACTACAAATTTAACATGAATCCATACAACTTACATTAACTGCACAGTTACAACGGTTAAACATGTACAAAAATTTAACAGAATCAAGATATTGAATGTTTACAAATAAATACAATAATCACATAAGAATTATAGTAACTGACAGAAATCGCAACAATTGCTCAGGCGAAGAGAGAGAGAAAAAATGTGAACTTAGTTGACTGCCTTACATGGAGTTAGGGAAGTTTGAATGTGTATAGTACACATTACCACAGCACAGAGACAGTAGAAGATTTAATAATAATTATATATTGTCCTCGCATGAAAAAGTCGCAGTGGAATAGATAGTATTCCATTTGTGTTACTTCCTGCTAATGCTGGAGATGAACTGAGGAGAAGCAGAGAGTCAAAGAGAGACAAGATATTAATGATGAAAAGTAGAACATGAATGTCAAGGGTAAGGAATAGGTTGTTACTTCAAGGAAAAAGCTTTTTTTTTTTTAAGGTTAAGCAAGAGTGTTTGGTGTTCATCAGAAATTACATTGGGAAAAGTTACCCAGGGATGAGTAAGATCAACCAATAATCAGACATGTATATCTTAACTCCCTCAACTTCAAAACTGATATTAGTTAACTTTAGTCTGAGTAGGATAGAGTTCTTTATTTTATCAACACAAGCTAAAATATAATCACCATGTCTTGCCTGAGTCAAAAGCAGATGACTAAAGGAGAGAGAAACTGGTATAACCATCTGTCAGTAGCAGTGTTGGAAAGAACATGTGCAGAGAAGGAAAACAGCTAGAGCATCAGGAAACCAGTAAGATGACAGAAAGAGAACTAGACAGAGTAGTCAATGAAATTGTGAAAATGAACCAGTGATTAACAGACTACATAAAAACAGACAAAAAACTTTGAAGACAGAAAGCGCTTTTTTGTGCACTCAAATGATATTGAGAGAGTGCAAAGGTTGTAAAATGACCACACCAGATCAGACATAGAAACACAAGAAATGAGGGGGAAATCCAGGAATTGGAAGACCAGGTAGTCTGTAAAAACTGGAGATTCTCAAATGTGCCAGAAGTGTCAAGGACACATCTGCAAGGGATTCACAGTAGCACAATTAAGCAAATGGGTGGAACTACCCTAGGGTGTATGATGAACTACTGGGGACACAAAAGATTCCCAAGACCCATACTGATAAAACTGCAAATATACTGCTTAAAGGGGAAATTCAGTTAGCTTTGGAAAAAGAAAACATTACTACTAGAAAGGAAAAGAACATCTGTAAGATTAAGATAACTCATTGGGGCCAGGTAGAAATGGAAAGTACAGTTGTGTACACTTACCATAAATGTAGATATTGGAGTGTATTCACTGTTGCAGTCATTACATTAGGGTAATCCTGCTGGCAGGTTGCCCACAGTCGGCCTGAATTCCAAAGTCTTGGGTCCTGCGTCGGCTGCTGTCTCCCCTTCCTTGACATCATCATGTGGTCAGGGGTATAAAAGAAGCAGCAGACACCATTTTCTTCAGTTTTTCTTGCCCCAGATTGTCAGGTGCCTCCTAAAAGGGTAGCCAAAATTTATATATATAAAAAAATACATGCACCAATATAAACTTTACCTTCATCTACAAGCAAATACACCACATAGGTTGTATAAATCATAGAAGGGAAGAAAAGTTCCAGCAGAAAAAAGGGGGGTGGGTAACCTGAACTGCAACAGTGAATACACTCAAACATCTACATTTATAGTAATGTATACAACTGTACTATGTTCTTCATGTTTCACTGTTGCAGTTATTACATTTGGGTAGAGTCCCAAAGCTATGGTTGGGAGGCTGGAGCTAAACAGCATTAGGAGCGTCTATGAGGCCCTGAAGAACTGCAGTGGCAAAGCCTGCCCTGGATTTAGAGTAGAGTGGCAGATGATAGTGCTTTGTAAAGGTGTGCACTGAACTCCAAGTAGCAGCCTCTAAAATGTCTTTGGTTGGTACACCACTAAGAAAGGCTGCTGAAGTGGCTGCAGCTCTGGTTGAATGTGGCCTAATGCCCTTAGGCACTGGCTTGCCATGGTGTAAATAGCAGAAACGAATGCAGTGGCCTATCCACTTTGAAATAGTCTGCTTTGAGATGGCCTTTCCTTATGATCCTGCAGCATATGCCACTAGTAATTGCTCTGTCTTCCTGAAAACTTTGGTTCTGTCCAAGTAGAATCTAAGCTGTCTGTGTACGTCCAAAGAATGCAGAATTCTCTCCCCCTTGCTCTGTGGATTTGGATAGAAAGTTGGCAGATGAATAGTTTGGTTAAGAGCCACACTGGACACCACCTTAGGCATAAATGTTGGGTTTATCCTCAGAGACCCTGTCTGGATAAAAAAATTATAAAAGGTTCCATAGCCATGAATGCCTGTAGTTCCGAAACTCGTCTTGCAGAAGTTATTGATAGGAGCAGAGCTGTTTTCCAAGATAAAAACGTTATATCAGCAGTAGCAGCTGGCTCAAAAGGAGGCAGGGTGAGTTTTTTCAAGACATAGTTGAGGTCCCATGCAGGTATTGGTGATCTCCTTGGAGGCCTTAAATTTCTGGCTCCTCTGAGGTACTGCTTTAATAAAGGATGAGAAAAGATTGGTGGCTCTGTATTGTAATGAGCCGAAATGGCAGAGGCATGAATTTTAATTGATGAAAAAGATAGGCATTTGTCCAGCATCTCAATTAAGTATTGCAAAATCTGAGGAATATTTGGTGCAGCTCTATCAGTTCCTTGTGCCTGGTTCCAAGCACAGAATCTCTTCCATTTTCCAGCAAAAGATTTTCTAGTACTAGGCCTTCTGGTTTCCAAAATGACATCCATCACAGCTTTACTGAGAGGTGTGTTTTGTATGACTACATTATCTGCCATGCTGCCAAGTTAAAAGTACTGAGTTGGCTGTGCAGGACCCGATTGTTTTGCTGGGACAGTAGATGAGGTATTTGAGGTAAAGTCCAAGCTTGGCATTGAGACAAGTTCCTTAGGACTGGATACCAGTACTGGTGGGGCCAGTCTGGGGCAATCAGTATCATCTTTGGCTTCTCCCGTCTGACCTTTAGAAGTACCTTGGGGAGGAGAGGCAGTGGAGGAAAGGCATATACTGATAGGTTTTTCCAGCTGAAAGGTAGGGCGTCCACTTTCCACGCTTGTCTGTGATAAGTCCTTGTGCAGAATCTTTTTAGTTTGTAGTTGTGAGAGGAGGCAAATAGATCTATGTCCGGCCATCCCCATTTCCTTGTCATCATGCTGAAGACTTGTGGATCCAGCTGCCACTCATGGGGATCCATGAGGTTTCTGCTTAGCTCATCTGCCAGAGTGTTTTCCTTTCCTGGCAGAAATTGTGCCTGCAGATGTACTTGGTAAGTCAATGCTGTGTCCTACAAAGTCATGGC
Source organism: Protopterus annectens (assembly GCF_019279795.1). Classification (NCBI taxonomy): domain Eukaryota; kingdom Metazoa; phylum Chordata; order Ceratodontiformes; family Protopteridae; genus Protopterus; species Protopterus annectens. The sequence continues at coordinate 680,989,784 of NC_056745.1, read as the reverse complement.
TAGTCTGCAAAGGGGGTAAGAATGTGTGCCCCCCTGCTTGTTTATATACCACATGACCGTGGTGTTGTCTGTCTTTATCGGTAGCTGTCCCAGATGAAGTAGGTCCTTGAAGGCTGTCAGGGCATTTTGAACAGCTAGCCTCTCTGACTGATATGTAGATGCATTTGGTTTGAGGACCATGTGCCCTGAATGCATCTTCCTGCCATGTGGGGCCCCCAGGCATAATCTGATGCATCCGTTGTTAGTGTCTGCCTGGCTGGGGGTAATGTGAATGGCTGTCCCTTGTGCTGGTGACAAGCCTTCGCCCACCATCAAAACTCCTGTTGCAGGCAGGGAATGAGAGTAATCATTGTTTCCAGGCTGTGGCAATGTTGAGTCCAAACACTTTTTAGGTACCATTGAAGTTTCCTCATATGCAGTCTTGCATATGGAATTAGTAGGATGCAGGATGCCATGAAGCCCAAAGCCTGCAGAATTTTTCTTGCAGATAACTGGGCCTTTATTGTCAACATTTTGAAATAGGTAGTCAGTTGCCTTTGTCTGGTGTGAGATAAGCCATCTGGGCAGTTGTATTTAAGCTTGCACCCAGGAATATTACCTCTCGAGAGGGTACTAGTATTGATTTCTTTTCGTTGACTATGTACCCTAGGCATGTTAGAAGTCTTTTCACAAACGCCAGATGCTGTAGAAGAATGTCCTTGTTCTCTGCTTGAATTAGACAGTCGTCCAAGTAAGGATATATTTGTATTCCTCTATGTCTGCAGAATGCAATTACTGGTGCCAGGCACTCTGGCTTATCTACTGCCCCAGGGTCTTTACAAACGGCAGTGCAGACAATTGGTAATGCATTGAGCCAGCCTTGAATCTGAGGCATCTTCTGCATGATTGCCTGATTGGGACATGCAGGTATTCCTCTTTTAGGTCTAAAGTCACAAGCCAAGCATTCTTGCCCAGCATGGGCAGAAGCTGCTGCAAAGTCAACATTCTGAATTTCAGTATATCCAGGAATGTGTTCAGAATAGATAGGTCCAGTATTGGTCTCCAGGCCTTGTCCTTTCTGGGTACCAAGAACAGTCTTGAGTAAAATCCTTGTCCCTGCTCTTGCTCTGGTACTTGTTGAATGGCCCCCATGTCCATGAGGGATGAGACTTGTTTTTGCGCCTCTGCCCATTGATTTTTTTGGCAGATCTGGCCAGCTGTTTGCCTTTGGCAGGGTATGGAAATGGAACTTGTAGCCTTGTGACACTATATCTAGAACCCACTTGTCCTGGGTTATAATGTGCCAATTTTGAGAAAATAGTGCTAATTTTCCCCTTAAGGGTGCTGCCACGAGATAAGTGCTTGGTGCAGGCAGGGGGGAGTCATTGGGACTGTTTCCTGTATGGTTGTGATTTGTCTTCTCCAACTTTGGAGGTAGAAGCACCCCATTGCTTTGACCTGTATGAACCTTGCGCCTGGGATCTGCCTCTAGGGTGTCTGGATCTGCCCCTTTGAGGTCTGTCTGACACAGGAAAGGACCAATTCTTTGTAGGCCAGTGTCTAACTAAACCTAGGTGGCTGTACTTGTAAAAAAATCTTTGACAGTTTGCATGGATTTAGCTTTATCCTCAATTTTCTTTAACACCTCTTCTGTCTTAACACCAAACAAAGCATCATGCTGTAAAGGTGCATCTAATAATTTAACTTTGACATGATCAGGCAGATTTTGTTCCTTTAACCAAGCTGCCTCCTAATTACAGAACCCATAACTGCGGCACTGCAGGAGGCCTCCAAAGAATCAAAACCACATTGCAAAGTATGCTTTCCAACTTGTTCAGCTGCATGCAATAAATCCTGCATTTCTTTGTTTTCTACACATTGAGTTTAACAACATTTTCTGTTTAAGCAATGCCATGACATGTTGCTGATATTTCAGCATATGAAACTGACAGTTTAAGGCCCTTATAGCCAAGGTAGCAGATGTGTAAATCTTTTTTCCCCATCTATCCAGTGCCCTAGAATCTCTGTCAGAGGGGGTAGGTTTTTTTTGCTGCGGAAGCCTCAACTCCTTTGGGACCCTGTGAAATAGTTTCTGGGTCTGCAGCAGGGTTTTTAAAAAGGAATTTATGAGAGTCAGGAACCCTGTAATATCTGTCAGGCTTAACAGGAGCTGGAGGTAAGGAGTCAGAGGTCAGACTAGACTCCGAAAACACATCATCTACAATGTCTAACACAGGTGGAATGGCTAGAGGCCTGTGTTGAGGTAGTAAAAGGAAATCCCTGAGCCTCTTTTTAGATTCTGAAAAATCTTGGCTCTCCCAGAGGAAATGCTCCCTCATGGTATGCAAGGTTTCCCCAAAAGAAAAGTTCTCTGGAGGAGAAGCTGAAGGTATAGATTCTTCAGCATCAGAATCCTCATTGGGGGGGGGAATATTCCTGATCAGAAGAGGAATCAGAAGAAATAGAAACCTGATCTGAAGATTCATAGTCAATCTCTTGCCTAGGCCACTTGTCAGGAGGGGGATGGGAACCCCTGATCAAGGTAATCAAGTCTTTGGCCATTTTGAGCATCTGTTTTTTGGACATAGAGGCCTGTCCACATGGCTCTTTGAGTTTGTATTGTTGCTTTAGAAGGTGCTTTAGTCTTTGCCTTTGAAGCTGAAGTCTGTTTAATGTAAAGATGTTTAGGTCTGAAAACACCCTCAGAAGCCGGTGCCTGCTCAGCGGCTCCAGACCCATCTGAGGGAATAGTGTCCGAGGCTTCAATACCTTGCGTTTCTAATGGCATAGCCGACTCCACATGGGTGTCGGTAGCGGCCTGCGACTTAAAGTAGCAGGCATCAGGGGCTACGAAAGCACTTCACTGAGAACCGGCGAACCAGCGACTGGCTAAGGAGAAGCTTAGTCATCGATTTTGGGCCTTGGTTGTGTATCTCTCCTTTTCTTTGCATTTTTTGTGAACTCCGGTAGTCGGATGGCTATCCGACGACATTTCTGGATAATTAAACCAGCATCCAAAATAGTTTAATGCAAAATCGTACCGACACTTAATAGTGCGTTGGTTAAATCTAGCACAAAACCGACAACCAGAAACGTTGTGATCAGGGCCTAGGCAAGAATACAGTAAGAATGAAAGTTCTTATGAGGTATTTGCTTTCCACAAGAAATACAATTATTAACTTTTTCTGACATCGGTCTGGAGCAAGAAAAAGTTCCCCCAATGGGGTACTTAGCTTTATTGAAGACTTTGGTTCTGAAACTCGAACACGAAAATCTCAGGAGTCGGCCGACCGGCACTTGCGAACTGCTTCTGCTTTGGGCACCGCGCGGCAAGAAAGACTGAAGAAAATGGCGTTAGCTGCTTCTTTTATACCCCTGATGACCTGATGTCAGGGAAGGGGCGACAGCAGCCGACGGAGGACCCAAGACTTTGGAATTCAGGCCGACTGAGGGCAACCTGCCAGCAGGATTACCCAAATGTAATGACTGCAACAGTGAAACATGAAGAACATCAAGATTATTGGTTTCGTTTTTGCCTTGGTGTGGTTTACTACCAAGGAACACCTGAACTTTATACAAAGGAGAAAAAAAGTAAGATTCCCATGATGACCCGTATCCAAGAAATCAAGTTGCCAGAACTGATGGCAATCATGAAAAAATGTTTTCCAAATCAATTTTCAAACATGCCAGACTAGTCAGTTCAGCTAGATATGTGCAAGCCCATAAATAATACAATTCAAGATACAAGGCAAAGAATCATTCTTTACATAAGGGCAAAGATGCAAACTCTCTTAAGGAACTGAGCAACTTGTTAAGACTTCCAATATTATGCATATCATGTGCAATCCTTGCAGTGCTCCAGGCTGAATCAGCTTTGCTGAAAGCTGTTGTAAAAGGTAGATGAAATGTGTTCAAAAGACATTTAATTGAGAAACTAAAATTATTAGTTTTGTACTTACCATAACTTGGTATCTGTGTTGCCCTCTTCTCATTCTGCTTCAGTGTTGGGTTATGGATCCAATCCTCAGAGCAGACTCAACCACCTTCAAAAGACTTCAGCTTCCAGGCTCGAGCTTCTCCCTTACCCACAATCCTCTGCCCCAGCTCAACCTCCTCAGATCGAGTTTGCTGCCCCTTATAGATGACAGAAGAAAAAGCAACCAAGTGCTCAACCTGGAACATAGGTTCCAACAAAGGCTATTCCAGATCCTCTAAAACCAAAGTGTTCTTGAAGGTGGATGACTTTTGCAGGAAGGAGAAGCAGAATGAGAAGAGGACAACACAGTTACCAAGTTATGTTAAGTACATAAATCTGATGATGTTCTTCTCATTCTGCTTCACTGATGGTTCAGAGTCCCCAGCTACATGATTTCTTGGGTGGCCTTAAGGAAGGATATGCCAGAGCACCAAGCAGCCAAAGGACGTTCTGCTCCTGGAAACCATATCCAACTTATAATGGGACAAGAACGTATGGGACATGGACCAGGTTAGCTGCAGCACAAATGTAATCAACAGGAATTCTTGATGAAAAAGCCACTGGCACAGCTATGGATCCTGTTGAATAGGCTTTTGGAGGACTAAGCAACTTCAAACCATTTTTCTCATGAAAAAAGATATACAACTGGTTATCCACTTCGCTATTGTCACTTTTGAAACTCTTTGACCTTTACAATTAGACGAAAAAGAGACAACTGCTCTGAGTTCCTGAATTGTTTCATCCTATGAAGGTAGAAGCATAACTGTCTGTGAACATCCAAGGAATGTAACATGTATTCTCCTCTTTTGGAATAGTTGGGGAAAAAAAAAACACTGGCATCTGAATGCACCGATTTATATTAGCCTCAGTGGCAACCTTTGGCATGAAAGAAGGATTAGTACGGAGGGAAACACTATACTTGTGAAAAAATGATGTAGGGATGGTTTGAATGAAGCAGCCTGCAATTCAGAAACCCTTTTTGCTGAAGTAATGGCAACGAGTATAGTAGACTTCCAGGATAAATATTTCAAGTAAGTCATTAGCTGGTTCTAAGGGACTTTGGGTCAAAGCTTGTAGAATCACAGTCAAATGTCATAGAGGAACTGAGTCCTTGATTAGAGGTCTAAGTAGAAAAATACCTTTCGGCTTTAAATAATCTGGCTGACGCCACAGATCCCGAAGGTAATCCCGAATGGAAATTGGATATGACTGCTAACCGGAGCTTAATGGCCACAAAACTAGAACCTTGCTTAAATAAAGACTCCAGAAAGGAAATGACTGAAATAATAGGAGCTAAAGAGAGATTAACGTGATTATTAGCAGCCCAAATAGAAAATCTCTACCATTTACTCTTCTACACCTTCTTGGTTGAAGCTTTTTGAGAAGCCAAAATGATGGCCTTTACTGGAGTAGAGGACTCGATCCTTCTAGCAATCATGGGAACTGGAGAAACCATAAGGTTAACTTGAGTGAGGGGAGATCCGTGTGGAGTCCTGTTGTTGGGTGAGAGAGGAGTTCCCGTTTGGGTTCCAGTATCCATGGAGGATGTTTCAGGTGAGACCAGAGAAAGGGGAACCAAATCTGATGTGGCCAAAAGGGGACAAAGAGGAACACTGTGCTCTTTAACTATTTGGCTTTCTGAAGAAATTTTGGGATCAGAGGAACAGGGGGACAGGAATAAAGGAGATCCGGGGGGGAGCCAATCATGGACCAGAGTGCCCCTCGGGGAACTTCCTGAAGGAGTTAGAGTGAAATAACTGCTGCATTTGTTGTTCTACGGGGAACCAAAGAAACCACAGCATAGAAGACCCCAACGGTCGAATATCTTGTTCGCTACTGACTGGTTGAGCGACCACTCGTGGGGCATCAGAATGGATCTGCTCAGCCTGTCTGCTAATACACTGGACTTCCCTGGTAAGTGTGTGTTGCAGGTAGAAAGTGGTTTGAAGAGATCACCCATTCCCAAACACTCATGGCCTCTATGCAGTGAGGGTATGAATGCGTTCTTCCTTGCTTGTTGATATACCAGACTACTGACATGTTGTCTGTGTGAACTGCAATGGTCCCCAGAGGAAGAGCCTCCTGAAAGGCTTGCAATGACAAGATGAAAGCTCTCATCATCTTGAGGACGCTGATATGCAATCTGGCCTCTATTGGAGTCCACGTGCGTTATACCATCTTCCTGTTGAAATGCCCCCCCTCCACCCTAAATGGGAAGCATCCTTGGTTACTGTGGCTGTTGGGGAGGGGTGGTGGTCTACCGACCATCAGATCCGAGCAATTCCACCACCGTAGACAAGTACTGCAAATGCTGATCAACCTGATAGGACTGATGCAGAAGTGACCACTGAAGAGAAAGTGTCCACTGAAGAAAGTGCATATAATACCTGGCTAGAGGAACCAAAATTATAGCAGCTGCCATAGACCCCAGGGCTCATAGAATCAATTTGGCAGGAGGAGAAAGAGGAGATGGAATAACTTGAACTTGGTCAAAGTGGTGATGCGGTGCTCAGGCAAGGAAGCTATCCACACAATGGTGTTGAGCTGGACCCCAACGAATTCCAAAGTTTGAACTGGCAGTGGTTGTGACTTGCCTAAGTTTATGGTAATGCCGAGGAAGTGGGATAACTGGTAAAGATAATCCCTGGCTGAGAAAGCTGACAATGTGTGGAGGCAGTCAGGAGCAAATAGTCTAAATATAGGAATACCTGAAACCTTTACAGACGAAGATAAGCTGCATCTACTGCCATGCACTTGAACACCTGGGGGGCTGTGATGAGACCAAAGGGCAGGGCTCTGAACTGGAAGTGATTGGCTCCTAAACAGACATCCAATCATCTTTCCTTAGTAACAGAAGGATCGACTAAACCATTACCATCCGGAACTTTTCTTTCTTCACATACAAGTTGAGATTGCTTAGGTCCAAGATAGGCCTCAGGTACCTTCTCTCTGTTCGGCTGGGACCTCTTGGCTGACTTTTTTTTGCAGTCATTTTTTTATTTCTGCAACTGCCAACTCCCTCTGGCTGGGTGGAATGTCAGGGAGTTTCTTTTGAATCTTTGGAGGAAGAAGAGAAAAGGGAATACAATAGCCTCTGGATATGCTTTGCATCCAAGCATTTGTCGTTGTACGGGCCCAGGCACTTGAGTGCAGAGAAAAAACGGCCCCCAACTGCCTCCAGAGTTGGACAGCTTTTCAACAGTGCTGAAGGGGCTGGTCAGAAAAAGGGTCCCTGAAGCCCTGGTTTTCAGAGCCCCTTCTTCCTCTTGGGTGGCATCTCCCATTACAGCCACCTCCTCTGCCTCTGAAAGAGTACTCTCCACTTTGATCAGGCAAGGAACCTTGCGCTTTACAGAACCAAGTTTTCTCAGCCCCTGTCTGACTTCGAGTAGGTTTGTTGAGTGGAAAACTTAATCCCTGTGGCAGACAAGGTCTTACCTTCTCGCTCCCTGCGGGGTCAGGGTGTTCTTAACTAACGGTTTACACACAGTGAAGAATCAAAGGGGGCCATTGACAAAAGACGCCTTAAAGGGCTCTGCGAAATCACAAAGCCTTATCCAAGCAGATCAACGTATCGCAATGCTGGTGCTGGCTGCCCTTGAAGATCCTTCCACTGAGTGGGAAACAAGTCTCATGGGAGAATTCGCTAGGGGAAGTAAGAGTGGTTAGCTTAGGAGAAATTTTATCCAACACCTCCTTAAGTAAGCAATCCACCAAGGATTCGGAGAGTTTCTTAACCAGATCTCTCTGAAAGCAAATAAAATGTGCCAGGTAATCAAGTGCTTTCAGCTAAAAAGTCACTGAAGAAAAAGCATGCGTCCCGAAACTGTCCAGCGCTCTGGACTCCCTGTTCAGCAAATGGGAAAGCTCTTTTTTGGTAGCAGCTGCCACCACCACAGTGTCAACCGGGATGCCCTTACTCCAAAAGGTCCGGTCCTCAGGGGGGAGAAACAATCTTGTCTGGTCACTTAGGTGCAGGCTCTATGGTGTCTGGCTGCTTCCAGGCCTGACAGGCGACAAGGTCTATAAGAGCATCCACTGGGGGGGAACTACCCGAGATGTAGATGGTTTCGCCTCGAAGGCCTCCAGGAATACAGATTCCCCTGAAGAGGGGTTTCTGGACGACCAGCCACCTCTTAACTTTAAGATCTCTAAGATGTCTGCGAAGGGGATTTCATCCAGTGGTGATATGGGAGACTCCTCTCCCTCATCTAAGTCTATATCCTCAGTGAGGGACTCCATAGGGGAGTCCAAGTGCCTCCTTTTGCATGTCTTCTTCCATGGAATCTCCTCCATGGAATATTCAGGAGAGGAATCTGAAGAGGCCACATCAGGTGGGAGGGTCTGGAGGTTCTTGGAGATGGGCTGACCCTAGACAGAAATGGTAGTTCCAAGGCCTAAATACGATGCAGGCAAACGGGGAGGAGCAGAAGTCAAAGTATCCAAAAGCCTGCTTGCAGGGAAAGCCTTTTCTATAACCTTGAAAGCCGAAGGCCCCGGGGATACCCCACTGAACTCCCTCGCAGCCGGAGCTCCTGAAGGAGGAGGTGGAAGTTCACCAGAACCTCGACTCCCAGACAAAACCAGACTTGCGCTGTCGAGGCTCCAAGGGGAAGGGACAGATCCAAAAATACTGCAGCAGAACCTCGCCCCTCAGATCCAGCAATGACATCCCTGATCCCGGACTCGCTCTGATCCGAAGACGTTTGGGTAGAGGCAGTCAAGGTCACAGTTGGCATCGATGAAACAAGAGTCCTCTGATTCGACCCTGAATCCCTCGAAGACTATTGTCCTGGGGCTCTGAAACCAGAACACAGATCGGAGGAGGAGAAAAGGAAGTGGGAGGAACACTCTCAGATCTACGAAGAGAGGGAGCTGGAAGTACCCCCATCTGGATCTGAGCCTTGGTAATAGATCTTACCATCTTGTTCATGTCGTCATACAGGCTCTTTTAGAGGATCTGGAAGAAGCCACTGAAGGAGGATGTGAATGCCTGGGGGTCTATAAAATCTTTGATGGAACCATGGGAGAAACGGACGTAACAGATCTCCCAGGAGAACATGTAGTGGACTGCAGATCCAGCAATCTACAGATCTGAGGGGTGGTATGAGAGCTAGGATCCAAAGTCTTAAGATCCAGAGACTTAAAGAAAGATGAAGGCTCACTTGGAGCCATCAAATCTATAGGATCTGAAAGACCCGACATAGGCCTTGCCACAGAAGTTCGTAGATCCGAATCCTTTGGAACAAGGCTCCGAAGACATCCTGGACTCCTTGTGATGGCATTTCTTTGCCTCACAGCCGAGCAATTCCTTTGAGGGAGGTTTAGCCCCTGGAGAAGCCAAAAGAGTGGGCATAAGGCCCTTTAAAATCAGCTTGTTCTTTCTTTCCTGGATGGCTCTAGAATTAAACCCTTCGTAGATGTTACAAGGGGAATCCAGGTGAGCCGGTCCTAAACAATAAACATCTATCATGTGTGTCAGAGTGTGGAATTTGTTTCTCACACTTGGCACACCTTTTAAAACCTGTAGGCTTATCCATTATGAAAAAGGAAGAGAGACATATTTTTATAAAAGGAGAAAGAAGGGCCAAAGCTCAGAAAGGAAGTGAAAGAGGAGAGAGAGAGAAAAAAGGAACCTAATACACCTCAAACACTGAAAGGGTAGGGAGGAAACAAACATAATATGATGAAAAAATCTCCATAACCTTTTCTCCCCAAATTTGCTCATGGGGTAAGTGGCGTCACATCAATAGCGACCATCATGTAGAGCCAATGTTCACGCCTGTCAGTGGCTATCCCAGCCTTGTTTTTCCATACCACCTCACACATTCACACCTGTGGCTAAGTTAGACCACTCAGTCCACTTACTGCTTCTTTAACACACATGCACGCACACAGGTGCTCTCTCCCGTGTTCATCCCATCCTGATTTTCAGACATTAAACATTTTACCTTTCTCTTTTTCTCACATTTTGCCTTCCTCTTCAGCTTTTTTTCAAAAGCTACATTTTTCTAGATGTTCTGAGATTTATTTTAGAGCTTTTTTAAAACAACCTTTTCACACAGGGATGACCTAAACAGAAATCATGACTTAGAAAAAAAAACTCTGTTACTGTTAAACTTTAATTTTCCTTGCATCCTTTCAGGAAATCCTAGCTAGTCAAGGCTACATAGTAATGTGTAGGAAATAACTGAATTAATCTGGGGGAATGTAGGCTGCCTCGCCTTCAGAGGCCAAAGAGTTGTATATGCTCTCAGGTGCATTTTAAAGCAAAAGGTGCTTCAACAATGTATTAGTTTAAGGGTGTGCACACTTATGCAACCAGCTTATTGTACATTTTTTTTTACTTTTCCCCTAACAGATTTGTTTTTCAGTTGAATTGCACAGGTTTATAGGACAGGAGGAAAAAGTTTTGAAATTATTTATTGCAGTCTCATTTTTTTATATTACAAAAACTTGGCATTTTAACAGGGGTGTGTACACTTTTTATATCCACTGTATATATGCACAAACATACACACACACATATATATACACATACACACACACACACACACACACACACACACTGCACTAGGTTTGGGATTCAGAAGTACAGCCTTCCTGTATCTTATCAGATTGATTCTAAGTTTTTATCTGTCTAAGTCATGGTAGTTCCAGGGTCTTTAACCAAAAATTCTATACAAAACCAAAAGTAACTGGGAGGATAAGTCCTCAAATCAGGGTCAATTTTGTAATTGCTATAATACACTTAAAATTTAAGAGAGCAAATTTTAAACCAACATGCATTTTCTGAACCATAAATATTTAACTTTAATATCTTGCAATAATGACTAATATTCAGTCATAGGAAATCAAAAAATGCACTTGGGACAGGGAAAAAAATATGAAGCAAAACCAGCAGAGGTATGTAGTTATCAGGTGTCCTGCCACTACTTAAGAAGCACTTGAAAGAGAACACTGTCTCTGAATATGGGGGGGGGACATTTTCTCTTCTTAAAACTAAGTAAATTTGAAGATTGGTTGGTCTGAGATGCTAATTTCTAGTGCTTACCTCAAGTGAGTTCATCGATTACCAGCTATATCCTAATCAGAGTTATAACGCAACCTTATTTAAGATAATCAGCCATCTGAGAATTAACTATTATTTTGCCCTTTTCTTGAAACCAACTGCAATTTCTGAGGCGCCTCCCACAGTCATGGATGATCAAGGGGGTCCCTGCAGCCCTGGGTATGGCAGATGCTTAATGCTGGCTATGGTTTCCTTAAACTCTAGATCCAAATGCTTACCTGTTCTGGGTTTAATCATGTTGGAAGTGCAAGCTATAGCCTGTGTTCCCTCTTGTACAGATGCCATCAGTCCTTGTCCTATCTCTAGTTCCCTCCCAGATATGAGGAAAAACGTACATGCTGTCAGTTAACTGGCTAACTTTAAATGAATAAACTAATTGTGCACTGCTATATTTAAAGCTGAAGTACTTAGGACGCAACTACTTGCAAAAGAACTCACTTCCCTCAGTGTAAAGCTTTCTCACTAAACTGCTTGAAAGTTTCCCATACACTGCTTACAAAGTTTCTTATACAAATGACTAAGAGCACAATGTTCAATCATTCCCTGATTAACTGCCAGAACATGTAGATGTATGGTCTCCAACAGCAGACAGTTGATAGAAAAACAAAACAACTTAAGAAGTGCATGAAAAAGTTTTTCAAATTCTAGAAAACTACCACAAGCATTCCATTTTCTAGCCAGATTACTTCAAAATATTTACATTGCCTGCAGCATTAAACTAAGTACAGACTACCGTTCTACTTGGAAAATAAATTTTCAACACATTATGATAAAAACATTTTTGCATTGCCCACAGTAGCCCAAAATCACATTACATTGCTCATATCCATCCTTTATCTTTTTACAGTACAAGCCACAGATACATTACAGTCAAGGAAAAGTACTTTAATATCACTAGCATTAAAAGCAGACACTGATGCCCCCCCCCCCATACAAAATACCTCTGAATATTATACAGAAAGAAAAGTTGTGTAAAATCTTATCATAACCATAGATGTCCTTCTCTTCCATGTTGCAGTATTCTGTACATATGGGTCTTCCTCTCTTGCAACCCAAAGATCCAGCCAGTATACAAAAGATTTCAGTCACTTGAATGGTGCATGGGACATCTGATGTGGCTGGCAGTGCGTAGGCCATAAAAGTAAAGTCTACATGCATCAGACCTCAGAACGGAGGGTCTCAGTCGGAACCAGTCCTTAGAAGGTAATGCAAGTCTTGTGCCATCCAAAAGGAAACTGCTGTATAACAGGCGGGGTAGGTGGGAGGGAAGGAATACTGCAACATGGAAGAGAAGAACATCTATGGTTATGGTAAGATTTTACACAAATTTTCTATGTCCTTCTATTCACATGTTGCACTATATTCTGTACATATGGGAGAGTACCAAAGCTCACTGTGAAGAAGGGGGAGGTAAGTCTACTAGAATTCTCCAGGAATCTATGAAGGATAGCCCTGGCAAATCCAGCTGTGGACCTAGAAATCTGGTCTATCTTGTAATGCTTTGTGAAGGTGTGCACAGAAGACCAAGTAGCAGCTTCAAGGATAGTGGAGGTGTCCAGGTCCTTGAAGAAGGCTCCAGAGAGGGCCATTGCCCTGGTGGTGTGTGCTTCAACACTCCCTTGCAAGGATTACCCATGGTGTTTGTAGCAAAAGGTATTAGCTTTGGAAATCCATGTAGAAATGGTTTGTTTAAATACTGCTTTACCTACGGCTCTGGGGTGGAAAGAGATAAACAGTTGGTCCGCCTGTCTGATTGGTCAGGTTTTGTGCAGACAGAATCTGAGTCATCTGTGCACATCCAGGGAATAAAGTATTCTCTGTCTCCCTGTGGATTGCAGAAGAAGGTGGGTAGGTTGATGGCTTGGTTTAAGGAAAGGTCATTAACCACCTTGGGCATGAAGGAAGGGTTCGTTCTATGGGTCACCCTATCCGTGTGGAATACAAGAAAGGGTGGAATAGCCATGAGGGCTTGCCGCTCAGACACTCTTCTAGCTGAGGTCAAGGCCATGAGGACAGTCTTCCATATGCAGTATTTTAGGGAAGCTTTGGATGCTGGCTCAAAAGGGGGTAGTGTTAGCTTCTCCAAAACATAGTTCAGGCCTCATGGAGGGGGATGGGCTTCCTTGGTGGCCAGATATGAAGGACCCCATTAAGGAACAGCTTTGTAGGTAATCTGGAAGCTAAGGGGAGGTCCAGAGGGAGGCAGGCTGAAATGGCAGCCAAATGGGCCTTAATGGATGAGAATGCTAACCCTGTCTGCAAAAGTTCACACAGGTAAGACAGTACTAGAGAAGTCTCACTTTGTAATGGGTCCAACTGCCTTTTGAGACACCATATGGAGAATATTTTCCACTTGGATAGGCAAGATCTCCAGATATTGGGTTTACTGGCATCCTGTAGGACAGTGAGCACATCCTCATTGTAAGGGATCAGAATCCTATCACCCACAGAGTGAGGTGAAGGAATTGCCACTGTGGGTGGATTTGTGCTACTTGTCCTGTATGAGAAGGTCCACTCTGCAGGGTAACTTGTGATTGCACTTGGATAATTGTAGGAGGAGGGGGAACCAATGCTGACTTGGCCAATAGGGTGTCACCAGCAATAGTTTTGGTCTGCCATGTTGTATCTTCATCAGGACCTTCTGAACAAGAGGGAAGGGGTGGGGAAATGCAGACAGAAACATCCCTTTTCAAGAAATTGGGAAGGCATCTATTGCCATATCCTGTGGTTCTGGTAGTCTGGTGCAGAGAGAGGAAAGTGGTCTGTTGATGGTGAAGGCAAACAGGTCTATTTGAGGTGTACCCCATCGGTGGACCAGATCCAGAAACACATCTCTATGTAGCATCCATCCGTAGACCATAGTGATTGGACCTGTTGAGGGTGTCTGCCTCAGAATTCTCTTATGAAGGTATGTATACTGCCTGTAAAGTCACTCCCTGGGTGGAGGCCAGTTCCCACACCAGGAGAGCTAGTTTGCAAAGTAAATATGATTTGGTTCCCCTTGCTTGTCGAGATACCATAGTACTGTGGTATTGTAAAACCTTTAGGGGTCCCTGTTGAATTCTGGTTTGGAAGGCCCGTATGGCCAGTAGTATTGCTCTCATTTCTCTCACACTGATGTGCTCTTTCTTGTGTGGTGCTGGCCACACTCCCTGCACTTTCTGGTGCCCCAAAGTGGCTCCCCACCCTAGGTCTGAGGCGTATATGTATCTGATTCGGTTGCGATGGTTGGAGTGAAAGGAGTGGGTTGAGCTTCACCTGAATCAACCACCAATGTATCTCCTGTTTGAGGCAGGGCAGGATAGGCACCCTGTACTCTAGGGGGTGGAAATGCTGCAGCCAAACTGATCTGAGATACCATTGCAGTTTCTTCATGTGAAGTCTGGCTAAAGGCAGCATGGGAATAGTGGAGGCCATGCAGCCCAGGAACCTGAGGTACTACCTTACAGTAATTTCTTTGGCCTAAAGAACTAGGAGCAAATAATGTGTCAAGCTTTCCACCTTTTGAGAAGGAAGGTAGGTTTTCATGATGTCTGTTCTGATCCTGCACCCCAGGAAGACTGTCTTGTGTGGGTACCAGGTGAGATTTCGGGGGGTAATTGATCTGAAACCCCAAGGACTCTACGAGTGCAATGGTTTCTTGTAAGTGTTGCAGCAGAGACTTTTTGCAGTCTGCCTGAATGAGGAGGTCATTCAAATATGGGAATATTTGGATCCCTTTTGTCCTGCAGAAGGCAATTACTGGTGCCAGACATTTGGTGAAGACTCTGGGTGCAGTGGAAAGCCCAAAGGTTAAGGCAGAGAAATGAAAGTGAGAGGAGTCCACTGAGAACCTTGGGTACTTCCTGAAGCTAGGCCTTATAGTGGGGTACTCCCTGAAGCTGGGCCTTATAGGGATGTGGAGATGGGAATCCTTGATGTCCAAAGTGGCCATGAACCCTTGAGAGAAGAGAAGTGGAAAGAGTTGGCAAAGTCAGCATCCTGAAGGAAGAGGCTGAGATGTGAGAGGTCTAGAATTGGTCTCCAGGGGCGGTCTTTTCTTGGAACTTGGAAAACCCCGGAGTAAAAACCTCTTCCCATAGTAGACTGTGAAACTGGCTGAATGTTACCTTGAGTGATAAGGCTGTCTAGCACTGGTTTTAAGAGGTGAAGTTGTTCCTTTGGGACCAGGGAATTCCCTTTCTCTGTGGTGGAATGATCTAGGTCATGAAGCATCTGTTTTCTATTATGGATAGAACTCACTTGTCTGAAGTGATAAGTCTCAACACCTGGAGACAGTGAGAGAGACGCAAGGAGAGAGGGATAGAGGGAGGGAGTGGGGGTTTCAAAATGGGCAGGTAATCACACACTACCTTGCTCGTCTTGAAAGGGAGGCCCCTGACTGGTAGATGGTGTGGCTCTGGCAAAAGTGGATTGCTTCCTGGAGGTTTTCCTAGGCCTAGCAGAGGGAGCAGGCCACGAGTGCTTTCTGAGGTTTTAGAAGGAAAATTCCTCTGAAACTTTGGAATAGGGGTACCAATAGAGGTTTTACATTTTGCATCTCTTTCCTCTTTTGTTGCAAGAACTTGAAAAAGTCTGCCACCTTTTCTCCAAACAGGGCTGAGTTTGTCCAAAGGAGAATCTACCTGCTTAGATCTAAAATCATCTGGCAGGGGTTGGAGACTTAACCAGGAATATCTTCTTAAGGCAGATCCTGATGCTGCAGACCTGGCTGAGGCCTCAGCAGCATCATAGCTGCACTTGACAGAGTGCCTGGTTACCCGAGAAGTCAGGGAAACAAGGGAGGACAGTTGAACTTTGGCTGTTGAGTCTGGGGAGTCAGATAATTCCTTGGCAATTTTCTCCAGAAGGGATAAGGCATATTTAGACGGGTGTCTGGTAACTGATTGCTCTGAACGTAAGAGTAGCAGAAATGTATATCTTTTTACCCAAGCGCTCCATGGTTTTGCTTCCCTTGTCAGCAGGGAAGGAGGGTAGTAGAAGGCAGACGTTTTGAAGCCTTGTCAGTTGAAATTGAAATGGTGGCTGGGTCTGCAGCTGGACTCAAGAATTTTGCAGTCTCAGGGACTATAATCTATTTGTCTGTGTGGAGCAGGGGGTTGGGAGTCCAGGTTCAGGGATGTTGCTGAAAAGGCATCCAAAAAGGCTGGATGAATAGGAGGAACAGCAGAAGGGGATGGAGGAATCCATCTCTATGAGGTCAAAATATATTTTTTGTACCTCAGTCATCTCCGATGATTCTCACTTAAAATGTTCCCTCATTTTAGCTACATTTTCCTCAAAGGTTAGATCTTCTGCAGGTGAATCTGGGTCTACAGATTTTTCCTCTGGGGAACCATATCCAAGGGGAGAAGGGAGATGAAAAGTGTAGGACAGTGACATTCCAGAAGAAGAATTAGAGTATTCTTCCTCTTCCGTCTGACTGGGTTCTGTGGCCTGAGGCCTAGGGCTCAGTACTGAAGGAGGGATAGAGGAAGTCCCAGGTGTAGTGGGGACACATGCTTCCTCTTCTTATTTTTGAAGGACAGCCTAGCGGGCATCTGAATAGAGAAAGGACTACGGTCCGACGACTGCAAAGAGATGGAGGGATCAGTCTGCCCTACCTAAAACACAGGTTCCCCCTCGGCGGAGACAGACATCTGTAAAGTCTCCATGGACATGCCTTCCTTGCAGGATTCTGTGACGTCTGAAGAGGTACCAGCTGTATCTGTGGAGGCGGAAACTGAGCATTCAACCAGGCCAACGTCGGCCACGGGCTGAGTGTTGGGCAGAGGAGGCCCAGCAGCAGTAGCAGGCCTTGCAGTCTTGCCCGCCTTTTTTTGGTGGTTCAGTAGCTAAGTCAGCAGAGCCCTCCATCCCTAACGCTAGCTGTTTAAGTTGTTGTTTTTTTAAGTATATATTAAACATGTGGAGTCAGCTACGTAAAGTTTCTGGAACAAATGCCTGGCAGATGGGGCAGGCCTTGCAGTCTTGTGACTTACCAAGACAAAACAAGCGCAGGTCGTGGACGTCTTTGTGAGGTAAACAGCACAAGTGGCCAGGACTGAGGTGTTTATGGCAAAAAAAGACTCAAAATACTGCCATATGGTAGGTAATGCAAAGTTTAATCCTCCATACCGGTTTCGGCATAACTGCCTTCATCAGTGGAATACAAATAAACAGATACTGTCATCCCTCCATATACAGACCCATCCACCAATAGAAAAAACAGCCCCCTCCCCATTAGCATCACTTCCTTCAATTAAATAATTAACATACACATAAAACTTATAGCCTATATTAGCATACAAAAATAACAATGTAATGCTACAAATGGTCATTTAATCCTGGTGGTTTTGTACCTGTATTTTTTCTGCTATTTTTCTTTTAGGATTCTTTAATCCAGGGATATGTGTATTTATATTTAAGTGTGGGCTTTCCAGGTGCTTGGACTTTGGAGGATCACTGGCTTTCACTGCTGTGAACTTCTAGCCAGCCTCATTGGGATATTCTTGCAGGTGCCTCGATACCTTTCTACTACATTGTGGTAATTGGGAGCCCCCTCTCTATTTTTCACCTGTCACTTATCCTTATATAGGATTGTCGAGCGGGTTGATGTTATTTCAACAGCAGTTACGGATATCTGAGTTTAATGTGGAATATCACACAAGTTTTGGATTTGGAAACAATTAGGACCCTATTTCTTATAACATCTGACTTTATACGCTGTCTTATATCAAGGTATCCGAATGTAATATAACAAGCTGAAGGGCCTATATAACTGTTTTCTGGTATCTAAATGTCTTTTTTCATCAGATATTCCTATTGATTAGACATGCATTATGAGGTTTAGTCTAGGTCAACATGCTTGCCGAATTAACGGTGGAGATATGATATCGATCTTGGCTATAAGTTAGTAGATATCTAGAATCTTATAGCATACCAACAGGACTAATCATTTGCATTGGTTTATTAATGTATTGGGGCTCTAAGTTGGAAAATACTTTTCTTTCCTATAGGTGGACCAACTACAGTATATTATTGACTTTCATCACTATTTTACTGTTTAGACGCATCCTCTTTTACTAGCCTCTGGACCTCTGACCTCAACAAACATCTTGAATTTACTTTTGTTCACTTTGGGGCCAGTTTTCCTTGTTGCCTTTCATATTGAATCCCCTGATTGGGGTTCCTTTTTGGGAATACATACATATATACTGTTTGGATAAGTGGCACCTTTGAAGCATTGGTTGGGCATATTATTGGTCCCCTGGTGCTACTTTGGTTTCAGCTGTTTTTGTTCAGGTATTGTTCTGGTGGATTGTGAGCTTATGGTCATGGATCTGGAAACTATCCTGAATGGATTATGTGCCAATAAAAATGATATAAGTGTTTGGGATCACTAATGAGAATGGAACAGACAAAGATGTTCTTAATATGGATCCAGTTGACGGCTGCAATCTGGCGTTTAATAAACTTGGTAGGTGGATGAAACCCTCAGAACAAATATTTGGCATCTTAAGCTTTTCAAAGCTTATCAGAACAAGGGAATTACGCCTAGAGGACTTTGGGTCCGAATACAGCCCTTAGTGGGTAAGATGGATGATGAACTACTGAAGGATTGGAACCTGGCACTTCAGCAGGCTTCCATGTCCTTAGTTCATATCCTCAGCTCATATTATGAGCGCATGATTGACACCAATATTGCAGAAGTGAAAAAGCTTTGTGATGAAACTGAAAGGTATGAGGGTTAACCTCAGTATGTTGCTTGTCTCAACAAGCTATCAAAGGAACTACTTATCTTTGAGAAGCAAACTAGGGATAAAAAAAAAATATGAAAGTTCAATAGGGGTGTAACTGACTATCATAGGGGTAAACTGTTTGAGGTTTCCAAAAATGTTAGGTTTATTGAGACCAGTAGGCCGGTTGGGGCCACTAACAGGAAGAGACCAAGGTCCATCTTAAGGAAAACTGAGAATTACTATAGTAGTACATTGGCTGAGGAGTCCCCAGTCACTGATATTAACAGTGCCAGAACCTGGGAATCACCCACCCCTAAAAAGCAGCACAATGTGGACCACCCTTTAGATACAGCAGGAGGCGGGGTGGGAGGAAACACAGAAACAAGAATAGTTATGGTGGAAGGACTACTTCAGACCCTGATGTCACACTAAATGACCACAACAGTAATGTCTTGAATATATCTAATGTGATTTTAACACTTGAACAGAAGCAGCTTTTGAATAAAGGATTGAATTTTGTGCCCAGCTTTTTTGTTGATGAAACCAGTATGGTATCTGACTTATATGAATTCTGCCGTAGATTAAACCTTAAATTGTTTTTTGATTCTGGCGATAATTCTCAAAGGTCTACTGAGTTTAGATTTTTCAGCCACCCATGAACAAACGTGTCAATATTCTTACAGGCCGTCCTTAGGGACATGCATTTCAACACAGGTGAACATTTGATGTTGGGTCATAATTTAACAACTGGAGAAAGCAAAGTGCTACAGAAGCTAAAGGATAATCGTAAGATTGTTAATGTACCAGCGGATAAGGGAGGGGCAGTACTCATACCGGATATGGATTATTATCTCAGCGAGGGTAAGGGACAGTTATCCAACCCTCGCCACTATATGGCTATGCCCATTGACCCTACACCTAATTTCAATAAAGATATTGATTCCTTTTTAACTGATGCTATTGATGAGGGTATTATCTCAGAGACAGTTAAGTCTCATCTGACTGTTGGGGATCCCCAGAAACAGATCATGTATCTCCTGCTGAAAATACATAAATCACTGACCAAGCAGCCAGGTCGGCCTGTTTTGGGGATAGGTTCATTGACTGGACCTCTTTCCGCCTTTTTGACCCAGTATCTGAAACCGTTGTTGAATTTGATCCGGGCATGGATACAGGATACCACTCCATTCCTAAAAATACTGTCTGACACACAACTTGAACCTGGGTGGCTCCTTTGTACCCTTGATGTCAAAGCTATGTACACCAACATCCCCATTGGGCCGGTCTTCAAGCTTTACAATTCTGGCTGAACCGTGCCAATTTGTATCCAGCTGGATTTAACACTTTACTTTTATGTATGGCTGAGCATGTGCTCAATAAGAATGTATTCTATTTTCAGGGGGAATGCTTTTGGTAGATTCAGGGCACTGCGATGGGTGCATATTTTGCACCCATCTTTGTGGACTTGTTCATGGCCTATCTGGAAGAACAGCTTATATATGACCATCCCACAATTTATATATTAACGAAATTGACATCTGGAGGAGATATCTGGATGATTGTTGGATGGTATGGTGGGCTGATATGGGATTTCTTCTTGAGTTTGTCCAATATCTTAATGATAATGAATGGGGCATAGAGTTTACCCTTAACTCTGATTGCAACAGAATTAACTTCTTGGATGTTACAGTCCAGAGGAATTTGGACAATACACTTAGCATGAAAATATTTCAAAAGCATCTCCAATACAACAACTTGCTTCATGCTACCAGCTTGCACCCCAGCCATACCATGCACAACATCCCGAGATCACAATATTTATGTAAGAAGAGAATTAGTTCCACTCAGGACGAATATGACTCTTCAACAGGATCTTTGCTACAGATTGCGGGTCAGGGGATATAGGGACTCTGACATAATTTCTGCCAGTAATTGGGCCAATACTCATGATAGGATGTCATTATTGGAATTTAAGGTCAAAACTCGGGGAACCACCACTGACACCATCAAGTTTGTCACAACATTTGGGAGGAACACTAATGTTATTAGGGAGACTATTAATAAATATTGTAATATCCTCATGGCTAATGATAGTTTGCACGAAGTTTTGGGGATGAGATGTCAATTTTCATTTAGGAAAGGCAAAACCTTGGGTTCCCATTTCTCTCATTTCAAACATACTAGTAGTGGGGTGCTATACATCAACAACTCACTTTGTCGGGGGACACATTTTGGTACATTCCCTTGTGGACACTGCTCTTCATGTCGATATGTTAGCAAACTCAAACAATTTTCCAGTAAAACCACCAGCAAGGTGTACGATATAAAATTTTATGGGAATTGTGGAACTGATTGGATTATTTATCTGGCCACTTGTAAATGTTCGGCCTTTTATATTGGCCAGACATCTCATCCACAGAGTACGGTATGTCTGAACATCGTAGTGACGTATGTAACAAATGAGAAACCAATGCTCTTTACAGACACTGCATGATACATAATGCGGATTTTCATTTTCTCATAATTGATAGAATTGCTGGTAATAGAAACAACATGCAGGACTGGCAAAGTATTTTAAATAGGAAGGAAAAATATTGGATAATTAAGCTGGGGGGACTTTTCCTACCAGGATTAAATGACCATTTGTAGCATTACATTGTTATTTTTGTATGCCAATATAGGGTATAAGCTTCATCTGTATGTTAATTATTTAATTGAAGGAAGTGATGCTAATGGGAGGAGCTGTTTTTTTTCTATTGGTGGATGGGTCTATATATGGAGGGATGACATTATCTGTTTATTTGTATTCCACTGATGAAGGCTGTTGTGCCGAAACTGGTATGGAGGATTAAACTTTGAATTACCTACCATATGGCAGCATTTTGAGTCTTTTTTGCCATAAACACCTCAGTGCTGGCCACTTATGTTTTGTTCCAGATTTGGTTTAGCCCCATGTTTGCTGTACATGCAGAACTCTCCCACTACAGCGTCTTTGTGAGGTATCTGATGGCCACACTTACACTTGCCCTTCCTGGATGACATGAACAAGTATTAGCAAACAATGAGTGAAAAGAAGGTTCCCCAATGGGGTACTTATCTGAGTTCTCGAAAATTAGATGGCCAGGAAGGCACGAATACCTGATGTTCAACTGGCGGCTAAGAAGTTCTGAGGTCTGGTGCATGCAGACGTCACTTTTATGAGCCACGCACTGCCAGCCACATCAGATGTCCCATGCACCATACAGTGACGGACATCTTTTGTATACTTGCCAGATGTTTGGGTAGCAAGAGAGGAAAACCCATATGTACAGAACATTGCACCATATGAACAGAAGGACATCTACTTACATTTCTTGAAGTTGTTGTTTGTCTTTCGGCTTTTTCCCGGTAAGGGGTCGCCACAGCGGAACTCTGGTCCGCTAATGATTGGCAGTAGATTTTTACGAAATGCCGAGGTGCCAGCTCTACACCCAACCTTCAACTAAGGCACGCCCATTTACGCACACATGTCTTTCGAACACTACCCAACCGCGGGGAAGACATGCAGACACCACACAGAAGGCACTGCCAAGCAGAGAATCGAAATGGAGAACCTCTTACTGTGAGGTAACAATGCTACCGCCGTACCACCGCGGCATTGCATAATTCATTCAAATCTGTTTACTGGAAAACGGCAATGATCAATTCTGCCCAATTTCATTCTAAGCCCATGGTCAAAAACTGTCCATACAAAACAGACAAGAGTACAATAAAACATAACTAAAACAGTACAATGCTAAAATAGTGCTATGGATACTTAGTAAATCTAATGTATTAATTTCTAAAATGTTCAAAAGTTTCAAATCATCTGAGAAATGAGAGTAGAATAAATTAGAAAAGGGGCAAATAATCTTAGCGGCTGAGTTAAACTGAAAAATAGTTAAAGTCGACTAAAGAGATGTGACCTGAGAGATACAAAGTACATTGTGCTTGCTTAACTAAATGCAGTTTTAGGAGACAGTGGAACTTTGAATAAGATGAGTCTTTAATTTTAGGTGGTAGAGACTCCCACAGTTTGGGCCCTGGAACTGAGAATTCATGGTCAGAGATATGAGCTGTAAATTGTATGATTCGTATTTTAGGGCCTGAGTAGTTCAAGTTTTAGGTTATACGTAGGGGTATGTCATAATTTTGAGGTTAAAGGAGGGATACCCATGCAGTGGTTTAAACTGTTGAGATGCTAAGAGCAGGTCTACTCACTGGTTAACTGCAAGTCAGACTGCCTTGTGTAGTATTATACAGACTATTTCATTTAGTTGGGAGTGTAATCTATGTATTTTGGTTTTTAGTGTTTCAATAGTGGTTCTTAGTTTCCCCCTCCTTGACCTGTTCTGTACCCAATAAGTGCCTTTGATTCTTCAGGAAAAAATATAGCTAGATATATCAATGTGAAACTCGCACCTACCTCTCTACATCCACTGACTTTGCAGATAAACTCTGGTGTTCCCAACTTTTAATAAGTTTCCCTTCTGACAATTTTGTCAGGAGCAGCTTTTTCTGCTGGTATGACAACATGATTAATATAGATCTTTGCTGCTTTCTCAATGCCAGATTTGGAACATACACAGAATGTGCTATTTCAATTAATAAACCCTGTTGTGGAATACCAGTCCAGTTGTCTATTTGTACTTCTTTAAAACTAA
Source organism: Protopterus annectens (assembly GCF_019279795.1). Lineage (NCBI taxonomy): Eukaryota > Metazoa > Chordata > Ceratodontiformes > Protopteridae > Protopterus > Protopterus annectens. Next base: position 680,966,354 of record NC_056745.1, on the reverse strand, counting down.
TGCAATCAATTTCCCTAGTACAGCAGAAAAAACAGAAATTATGTACTCACCATAACATTCCATCTAAGTAGTTGTACTTCATTTGTCTTCAACCTGTGGGTTATGGATCTGTATCGGATCTGAGCTGGCAACTATTACTAGCACCTGCTCAGAGCTCCAAACTCCTCCCCTTACCCATAATACACCTCCACTGTTTCATCCCCAGATCGAGTTTGCTGAGTCTTATACGGATAACCCGACCCGAAAAATTACTTGTGACCTATATTGCAGCCCGTAAGCAGATCATATGCCAAGGTCCGGCGGAAGGAGGGAGGGACGGTTGAAGAAAAATGAAGTACAACTACTCAGATGGAGTCTAAAGATATGCGTCTGGAGCATTTCTCCCCAGGCCTCCGCTGAAAACAGGCTCTGTGGAACCTAGTCAGACTTTCCCCGTCAACAAATGTTAAATAAATAAATAAAAATAAAGATGGAACATTATGGTGAGTACATAACATCTTTATCTAAAGTAGTTTACTTACTTTGGTCTTCAACCTGTTGGACAGAGTCCCCAGCTACTAACTCCTGGGAGACCCTCATGGAAGGATATTCTGGAGCACTGCGGAACCAAAGGATGCTCTCCTTCTGGAAGTCAATGCCAATTTGTAATGAGAAATAAACATATGAGATGATGACCAAGTAGCTACAGAACAAATATCATCCAAAGACACATTAGACCAAAAGGCCGCAGAAGTAGCCATGGACCTAGTGGAATGAGCTTTCACCTGACCTGGAGGAGACATGACTCTGTCCTTGTATACCTGAAGGATGCATGAAGAGATCCATCTAGCAAAGGAGGATACAAACAACTGATCAGATTTACGTACATTTTTTGTCCTGTGTAAAATAAAATCGTAACTGCCTATGAACATCCAACAGCTGGAGTTTGTATTCCATCTCGTTAGTAAAATTGGGAAAAACACAGGCAAATTGATGGTCTGATTGATATTGACTGGTGAAGCCACCTTAGGAAGAAAGGATGGATTGGTTCGAAGGGAAACCTTATCTTTGTGAAAAATCATATAAGGAACTTTGATGGACGAGGCCTGTAATTCTGAGACCCTTTTGGCAGAGGTAATAGCCACTAGAAAAGCTGTTTTCCAAGATAAAAATTTCAGATCTGCAGTTGTGGCAGGCTCGAAAGGCGGAGTGACCAATGCTTGAAGAACCATAGTTTAAGTCCCATGGGGGAACAGGATCTTTGACCAGGGGGTGTAACATAAAGGTGCCTTTAATAAAGGCTTTACACAGTCTGGAAGAGGCTAAAGAGGGAGAATTCTCACTCACATGAAAATGAGTGATGGCAGCCAACTGAACCTTGACAGTAGAAGTAGCAGCTCCGTGTTGAAAAATATCAGCTAGAAAATCAAGAATGGTGGAAATAGGAGCCATGAAAGGGTCTAAACTCCTTTGAATGGTCCAAAAGGAAAAATGCTTCCACTTGCTGCAATAAACCTTCCTGGTCGAAGACCTATGAGCAGCCACCAGAATAGATCTGAGGAGGATCTTCCAGGAGTCCTAGCAATCACGGGAACTGAAGCAGCCAAGCTGTGAGCTTCAGACTGTCCAGATTCGGACAAGGCACCCCCGAAAGGTGTGAAATTAGATCCTGAATGGGATCTAGGATCCAAGGCGGAGCCAGAAGGTGAGACCAAAGGAAGGGAATCCATACCTGGCGAGGTCAAAAAGTACAGTTTTGTACCTACCATAAATGTAGATGTTCGAAGATCCACATTGCTGCAGTCCTTACACTTGGGTAGTCCGCTGTCCTCGGTCGGCCCGAATATCAAAGTATAAGGCTGACGTCGGTCAAGGCACATTTGACTGACATCAGGACGTCAGGGTACAAATGCGCATGACCGACGTCATATCCTCAGTCTTTTCTTGCCCCAGATGTCAGAAGACCCTAAAAAGAAAGGTCAAAACCAAAAGACAGCAAACAACCAACCAACCACCCTTGCACTAAAAATATGTACAATATATACAATATACAACATATTGACAACCCAACCCACACAACCGCCTCTAACTACAGAGGGGAAGGAGGGAGGGAGATTGGACTGCAGCAATGTGGATCTTCGAACATCTACATTTATGGTAGGTACAAAACTGTACTATGTTCTTCATCTCACATTGCTGCAGTCCTTACACTTGGGTAGAATCCCAAAGCAGAGGTAAGGGAGGATGGCAAAACTATAAGGAAGCAGGAGCTGCCAAATGCCCTGCAAAATAGCAGTGGCAAAACCAGCCCTAGATTTAGAATAAAGTGGAAGGTGATAATGCCTAGAGAAAGTATGCACTGAACTCCAAGTAGCTGCCTCCAAAATATCTTTAGTTGCCACCCCTCAAAAAGCTGTCAAGTGGCAGTAGCCCTAGTGGAATGAGGCCTAATCCCAGCTGGAATCTCCTTGCCATGATGGGAATAACAGAAAGCAATGCAAAACCCAATCCACTTAGAAATAGTTTGTTTTGACACAGGCTTGCCCTGAGAACTCAAAGCAAAAGAAACAAATAACTGCTGAGACTGCCTGAACCCTTTAGTTCTGTCCAAATAATATCGCAACTGCCTGTGTACATCTAAAGTGTGCAAAATCTTTTCCCCTTTATTTTGGGGATTTGCATAAAAAGTAGGCAAATGAATAGTTTGGTTTAAAGCCACACTAGAAACCACTTTAGGCATAAAGGAAGGATTAGTAATGAAAAGATACCCTATCCTTATGGAAAATTAAGAAAGGCTCAACCGCCATAAGGGGCCTGCAACTCAGAAACCCTTCTTGCAGAGGTAATGGCCAACAAAAAAGCAGTCTTCCATGATAAATATTTCAACTCGTAGTAGCTGCAGGCTCAAAAGGTTGTAGAGTAAGTTTCTCCAACACAAAATTGAGATCCCAAGCAGGAGTAGGAGCTCTACGTGGGGGTCTTATATTCTTTGCCCCACTAAGAAATTGCTTGAACAAAGGATGAGAAAACAATGGTGGGTCACAATCATAGTGAGCCGAAATTGCTGCAGCATGAACCTTAATAGAAGAGAAGGACAAACCTTTGTCCAGTAACTCAGTAAGATATTGAAGAGCCACACTTAAATTAGGCTCAGAAACATCAAAATCCTTTGCTGCACTCCAAAAAATAAAAATCTCTTCCATTTATCTGCAGCACTTTCCTTGTACTAGGCCTTCTAGCTTCCAAAATAACATTCAAAACTTGCTGTGGAAGTTGAGACCCACTATGGTTCAAAACAGAATATGCCAGGCTGTTAGGTGAAGAGAGTGAAGCTTGACATTGAGCAAATGACTGTCCTCCTGAGACAACAGGTGTGGAATCAAGGCAAAGGCCATGGAGGCTCCTGCATCAGGCTTCTCAGTAATGGGTACCAATGCTGTCGAGGCCAATCTGGAGCTATCAAAATCATCCTTGGCTTGTCCTGTCTGGCCTTTAGTAGTACCTTTGGGAGGAGAGGCAGAGGTGGAAAGGCATACACATGAAGATTGCTCCAATTGAAAGAAAGAGCATCCACTTTCCAAGCTGTGGGATGAAACCTTTCGTGCAAAACTTTGGCAGCTGGTGGTTTAGTGGAGAAGCGAACAGATCTATGTCTGGAGTTCCCCATGACACTGTCAATTTCTGAAATACATAAGGATCCAATTTCCACTCGTGGGGATCCATAATTGTCTGCTCAACACATCTGCTAAGGAGTTCTGTGCTCCGGCAGAAACCTTGCCTGAAGATTTAGCTGTAAACTGAGAGCAGTCTCCCACAAAATCATTGCTTGCCTGCATAGAGGATAAGAATGTGTTCCCCTTGCTTGTTGATGTACCACATGACAGTTGTGTTGTCTGTTAGAATCAACACCTGCCCTGGAAGAAGTAAATCCTTGAAAGCTATTAATGCAAACTAGACTGCTAACATCTCCTTCAAGTTGATATGTAGATGTTGTAGTCTGGCAGGCCACTTGTCTTGTATCCACTTTCCATTCAGATGAGCTCTCCAAGCTTTGTCTGAGGCATCTGTCGTTAGAATCTGACTCGCCTCTGGCCGGGTCACAGAGAGTCCCTTGTTTAGGTGACATTCCTGAGCCCACCACAACAATTCCTTTTGAATGCAAGGTATTATTTGAATGACAGTGTCCAGATCCTGGCAGTGCTGTGTCCATACATTTTTGAGATACCATTGTAACTTCCTCATATGCAGTTTGGCATTGGGAAGCACCAGAATACAAGATGCCATGAACCCCAAGGCTTGAAGGACTGTCCTTGCAGTCAGCCTGGACTGATGAGACAATTGATGAAAGTAAAGGGAAAGATTCTTTTGTTTGTCCGGGGTCAAAATGCCATCTGGGATGCTGTATTCAGTCTTACACCCAGAAAGCACATGTCCTGAGAGGGTACTAGACTGGACTTTATTTCATTCACAGAATACCCCAGGCATCTTAGCACTGCTATCACATATTCCAAATGATGAAGAAGCTCGTCCCTTCCTTGAGCCAGAATCAGGCAATCGTCCAAATAAGGATAGATCTGTATTACTGGAAAAGCGGCAATGATCAATTCTGCCCAATTTCATTCTAAGCCCATGGTCAAAAACTGTCCATACAAAACAGACAAGAGTACAATAAAACATAACTAAAACAGTACAATGCTAAAATAGTGCTATGGATACTTAGTACATCTAATGTATTAATTTCTAAAATGTTCAAAAGTTTCAAATCATCTGAGAAATGAGAGTAGAATAAATTAGAAAAGGGGCAAATAATCTTAGTGGCTGAGTTAAACTGAAAAATAGTTAAAGTCGACTAAAGAGATGTGACCTGAGAGATACAAAGTACATTGTGCTTGCTTAACTAAATGCAGTTTTAGGAGACAGTGGAACTTTGAATAAGATGAGTCTTTAATTTTAGGTGGTAGAGACTCCCACAGTTTGGGCCCTGGAACTGAGAATTCATGGTCAGAGATATGAGCTGTAAATTGTATGATTCGTATTTTAGGGCCTGAGTAGTTCAAGTTTTAGGTTATCATTGAGGGGTATGTCATAATTTTGAGGTTAAAGGAGGGATACCCATGCAGTGGTTTAAACTGCTGAGATGCTAAGAGCAGGTCTACTCACTGGTTAACTGCAAGTCAGACTGCCTTGTGTAGTATTATACAGACTATTTCATTTAGTTGGGAGTGTAATCTATATATTTTGGTTTTTAGTGTTTCAATAGTGGTTCTTAGTTTCCCCCTCCTTGACCTGTTCTGTACCCAATAAGTGCCTTTGATTCTTCAGGAAAAAATATAGCTAGATATATCAATGTGAAACTCGCACCTACCTCTCTACATCCACTGACTTTGCAGATAAACTCTGGTGTTCCCAACTTTTAATAAGTTTCCCTTCTGACAATTTTGTCAGGAGCAGCTTTTTCTGCTGGTATGACAACATGATTAATATAGATCTTTGCTGCTTTCTCAATGCCAGATTTGGAACATACACAGAATGTGCTATTTCAATTAATAAACCCTGTTGTGGAATACCAGTCCAGTTGTCTATTTGTACTTCTTTAAAACTAATGCAATCAATTTCCCTAGTACAGCAGAAAAAACAGAAATTATGTACTCACCATAACATTCCATCTAAGTAGTTGTACTTCATTTGTCTTCAACCTGTGGGATATGGATCCGTATCGGATCTGAGCTGGCAACTATTACTAGCACCTGCTCAGAGCTCCAAACTCCTCCCCTTACCCATAATACACCTCCACTGTTTCATCCCCAGATCGAGTTTGCTGAGTCTTATACTGATAACCCGACCCGAAAAATTACTTGTGACCTATATTGCAGCCTGTAAGCAGATCATATGCCAAGGTCCGGCGGAAGGAGGGAGGGACGGTTGAAGAAAAATGAAGTACAACTACTCAGATGGAGTCTAAAGATATGCGTCTGGAGCATTTCTCCCCAGGCCTCCGCTGAAAACAGGCTCTGTGGAACCTAGTCAGACTTTCCCGGTCAACAAATGTTAAATAAATAAATAAAAATAAAGATGGAACATTATGGTGAGTACATAACATCTTTATGTAAAGTAGTTTACTTACTTTGGTCTTCAACCTGTTGGACAGAGTCCCCAGCTAGCACTGCGGAACCAAAGGATGCTCTCCTTCTGGAAGTCAAATCCAATTTGTAACGAGAAATAAACATATGAGATGATGACCAAGTAGCTACAGAACAAATATCATCCAAAGACACATTAGACCAAAAGGCCGCAGAAGTAGCCATGGACCTAGTGGAATGAGCTTTCACCTGACCTGGAAGAGACATGACTCTGTCCTTGTATACCTGAAGGATGCATGAAGAGATCCATCTAGCAATAGTGACCTTGGAGATAGGTTTCCCCAAAAAGGGTTTAAAGGAGGATACAAACAACTGATCAGATTTACGTACATTTTTTGTCCTGTGTAAAATAAAATCGTAACTGCCTATGAACATCCAACAGCTGGAGTTTGTATTCCATCTCGTTAGTAAAATTGGGAAAAAAACACAGGCAAATTGATGGTCTGATTGATATTGACTGGTGAAGCCACCTTAGGAAGAAAGGATGGATTGGTTCGAAGGGAAACCTTATCTTTGTGAAAAATCATATAAGGAACTTTGATGGACGAGGCCTGTAATTCTGAGACCCTTTTGGCAGAGGTAATAGCCACCAGAAAAGCTGTTTTCCAAGATAAAAATTTCAGATCTGCAGTTGTGGCAGGCTCGAAAGGCGGAGTGACCAATGCTTGAAGAACCATAGTTTAAGTTCCATGGGGGAACAGGATCTTTGGCCAGGGGGTGTAACAAAAAGGTGCCTTTAATAAAGGCTTTACATAGTCTGGAAGAGGCTAAAGAGGGAGAATTCTCACTCACATGAAAATGAGTGATGGCAACCAACTGAACCTTGACAGTAGAAGTAGCAGCTCCGTGTTGAAAAATATCAGCTAGAAAATCAAGAATGGTGGAAATAGGAGCCATGAAAGGGTCTAAACTCCTTTGAATGGTCCAAAAGGAAAAATGCTTCCACTTGCTGCAATAAACCTTCCTGGTCGAAGACCTATGAGCAGCCACCAGAATAGATCTGAGGAGGATCTTCCAGGAGTCCAAGCAATCACGGGAACTGAAGCAGCCAAGCTGTGAGCTTCAGACTGTCCAGATTCGGACAAGGCACCCCCGAAGGGTGTGAAATTAGATCCTGAATGGGATCTAGGATCCAAGGCGGAGCCAGAAGGTGAGACCAAAGGAAGGGAATCCATACCTGGCGAGGTCAAAACTGGGCAATGAGGATCACTTTGCTCCCCAGTCGACAAGCTTTCTGTAGAAACCTCGGAATAAAGGTACCGGCGGGTAAGCATACAGAAGACCGGGAGGCATGAACTAGAACGTCTCTTGGGGACTCCCCCGGCCAGGGGTTCAGAGAGAAAAACTTGCTGCACTTCGCGTAGGAAGGAGATGCGAAGAGATCGCAGCAAGGTTGATCCCATTTCACTGAAGATCTGTTCCGCTACTGACATATTCAGAGACCACTCGTAAGGCATCAGAATGGTCCAACTTAACCTGTCCGCTAGGACATTGGACCATCCAGGAATGTGTGTTGCGATGAGAAAGCGACCGGTGATCACCCACTCCCCACAATCTCACGGCCTCATGACAAAGGGGGTAAGATCTGGTCCTTCCCTGTTTGCTGACATACCAGACCACTGACATGTTGTCTGACTGAATTGCAGTCATTCCCAGACGAAGAAAGGCATGAAGGGTCTGCAACGCTAGAAGGACTGCCCTCATCTCTAGAACATTTATGTGCAAGCTGGTCTCTATGGGGGATCACAGGTCTTAGACTGTCCTGCATGAACAATGCCTCTCCCACTGAGGTGGGAGGCATCCGTAGTCACTGGGGCTTGGGCCGGGGCTGGAACAAAGGGTCGTCGCTCCAAAATGTCTGGGACGACCAACAGACTTGACTGAGTTGAACTGGGTACATCAATGGCAGTTCCAACAGGGACCACTGTACAGCTAGAGTCCACTGTAGAATTCTCATGTGTAACCAGGCACAGGGGAGAAGAGTTATGGTCGCTGCCATCGAGCCTAAAGCCAACACTGATTCTGCTGTTGGGAGACAAGAGTAGTAGATCAGAGAGACACGCATCCTCAGGTTTAGAACTCTCTCTGAGGTCAGTAAGATTTTGCACTGAAGAGTATCTATCCTGGCACCAATGTAGTCTCTCACCTGTGCAGGATCTAGGAGAGATTTGGATGCATTGATTGTGATCCCCAAACACAGGGCAAGAGTCAGGAAATAACCCTTGGTTTGGGAGAGTAGATGCCTGGTGAGATAAGTGAGAAGCCAATCGTCCAGGTACGGATAGACCTGAATTCCCTGAAGCCTTAGTTGAGCCCCTACCACAGCCATCACTCTGGTAAACACCCTGGGGGCTGTGGTGAGACCAAAAAGGGTAGGGTTCGAAATTGGTAATGACTGACTCCTAGCCGGAAGCAGAGGGACATCCTGGAGTTTCTGTGCATTTTTGTGTGATAGTAAGCATCCTGGAGGTCTAACGAGCACATCCAGTCGCTCTCTTGCAGGTACGGCATGACGGACTGTAATGTGACCATCCGGAACTTTTCTTTGGCAACTGACAGGTTCAGGGTAGAAAGGTCCAGAATGGGCCTTAAGTCCCCCGCTTTCTTTGGCACCAAAAAGAACCTAGAGTAGAAGCCTGATCTGGACTGATCTGGGAGACTGGTTTTCATGGCTTGTTTTTCTAGCAGCTTGGAAATTTCCTGTGCTGCTGCTTCCCTTTGTATGGGTGGTATGTCCTGGAGGTTCTCGGAGACTTGGGGGAACCCACGAAGGGGATAAGAGTATCCTCTGGATATGATATGATCTGAAGCACCCAGCGGTCTGTTATGCACTCCCATACCGCTAGGTGCAAGAACAATCGTTCCCCGACTGCCTCCAGAGTAGAGCAGTTGGACAACCCCTCAGGGTTGATGCCCAGGTCTGTCTGAGAAAGGTTCTTGAGACCCAAAATTCTTCGGATCCCCCTCTGACTCTGGGCCGGCATCAATTCTGTATTTTGCTCTCTCTGGTTCCGGGAAAAAAACCTTTGAGGGTTCGAGAAGCGGATCCCCAAAGCAGACAGTGTCTTCTCGTCCTTCTCACTCTGGACTAATGTCTCTTTGACTGTCTTACCAAACAGAGTGGAGCCATCATAAGGGGCATTGGCAAAGGACACCTTGAAGGGTTCCAAAATTTGACATAACCTGAGCCAGGCGTTGCACCTCATGGACACGCCAGACCCAGCCTCCCTAGCCGCTCCTTCCGTAGCATGTGAAAGGAGACACATGGACGCTTTGGAGACTGCTTTTAGAGTGGCCATCCTAACGGAGAACGAAGCCTTGTCCTCCTTCAACATGGACTTGGGGGGGAGACTCCTCCAGCTCCTTTACCAGGTCACGTTGGAGTCTGGTGACATGGGCCAGGTAGTTCAGCTCCCTAATCGAAAAGGTAGCTGAAGCTTAAACCCGTTTCCCTAGGCGGTCCATCATCTGTGACTCTCGGTCAGGAGGATGAACAGAGGAACTTTCCTGAGCAAGTTCCTTCTTCGTGGCTGTTGCTACCACCATGGCGTCTACGGGACAGCACTTGTTCCATGCTGGTCTATGGGGGGGGGGGGACTTAAAATCTTGTTGGGTCTCTGAGATGAGTTCCATGGTGTTCAGTTCCATCCATGCCCACAAGGTGACCAGATCCACCAAAGGATCTGCGGGAGAGGACACCCAGGAAGTAGATGGGCCCGTGCCAAAAGCCTCCATGAACACGGATTTTCAGAAGGTTTGAGGGCAGACAAACCTCCCCGTTGGTGCAGGATTTCCCTGATGTCTCCAAAGGAGACATCCTCGGGAAGTGACCTAGGGGAACCTTTTCCATTATCCAAGTCCGTGTTCTCAGTGAGGGACTCGGGGGAGTCAAAGTGCCTCCTCTTTCATGTATGCTTCCACGGTAACTCTCCGGTGGCACCTCGCAAACCACTTGTTCCTCAGGGGGAACCATCTGGAGTTCCTCGAGCACAGTCTGTCCTTCTGGTAAAACAATGGGCACCATAGACAGAGCAGAGGGGGTCTGGGTGGAGTCCGAGGGGACAGAAAGGTGTCTCTATCCAGCGGAGAAAACCCTTTCTACCACGAACGCCAAAGGAGAGCGAACCTCCTGAGAAACCAAGAAAGAGGCTGGTCTCCCTGGGTCTGACAAGAGAATCGGAGCCGGGCCCGAAGTGGATGGAGCTCTGAAGGAGGAAACTTGGCCCGACAAAGGCGGAGCCAATGAAAAAGGTCCACTTCCACTGATCTGGCACCCAAGCTGTGGCTCAGATCCGAGCTGGTCGGATCCGTAACACTCCAGGTAGCTGTTGGTGTCGAGGAAGCAGGTTCCGTTGGCACCGACCCCTAGACTAAAGCCATCCTTGGATCCGAACACTATGAACCTAAAGGTTGGATCGGAGAAGGAGATATTGTCTGGAAAAAAGGAAGCGAGCTTCCTCCTCCGGAGGGAGGGGGGGCTGGCAAGATCCTCATCTGGATCAGAATACAGATAAACCTCATAATTCTATCTAGATCAATCTCTGACAATGACCAGGTGGATCTCGATGAAGCGAAGGACTCGGACCTGGTGGGTCAGGGCACCGAGGCCCTAGAAGCTGAGTGTGTCTCCTCCAGCTTCGGGGAGAACCTCTGAGATCGGAGCCGAGGGGAGTCACAAATCCATAATATTTGTATGGGTGAAGGGAGGTTCAGAGACCTCTTTCGCTTTTCCCTCGCCTTCAACTCTCTCCCCTTCTCTCTGCCCTTTTCCGCTATGCTTCCAGAGGCTTTTGTACAGAAGGTTGAGTCTCAGCCTGGGAGGGGAAGCCAGGGGAAGAGAGGAAAGAGAGGAGCCACAGTAGCTCCTGTGACCGAAGCCAGAGACAAGGAAACAGTCTCTGAAGAGGGAAAAAGGCCTTTGAAGTCCAACTTGGCCTTCCTATCCTTAATGGCGTGGGGGTTGAATCCTGCACATATACTGCAGTCCACACTAAAGTTGGGCCACACCCAAGCACATAACACACAGAGTGTGGCCATACGCAGGGGATAATTTATGGCCACACTCTACTATCAGAGAAGGAAACCTTAAGAAAAAAAGTTTTTTCTTACTGACACACACCCACTCACCACACTCGTACACAGAAAACACTTAAGGGGGGAAGAGGAAGCAAAAATCTACACAACAATGCAAACTACTCTAACTATCCTAACACTCTAACTTGACGAACCAAGCAAGGGGAGGAGAAAGGGGAACTTATACTAACAATAACAATTTTTTAAGAAAAAAGATACTCAAAAAGGTTTTTCCCACTGACTAAGTTGGAGCTCAAGACATCACAATGCACAAGCTATTCGCGGCAAACGGGATCGGGGGATGGAAGGCAGTGGAGGTGTATTATGGGAAGGGGAGGAGTTTTGAGCTCGGAGCAGGTGCTAGTAATAGTTTCCGGCTCGGATCCGATACGGATCCATAACCCACATATCGAAGACCAAATGAAGTGAACTACTTCAGATCCTTTGTTTTCTTTATGGGCTCTATTTTCTACTGCTTTTTTTAAACAGTTCTTGAGAACATTAGACTATCCTTTCTTTCCTTCTGATTTTTGCAGTTTTATCAGTTCATCTGAATACCTACTTAAAGCTTCTACTATTCTTTCCAGCCTTTTGTCATTTCATGTCTGAATGCATTTGATATTTTCCTCTAAATTATTGAAAGCCACCTCCTGTACCAAAATAAAAACATGAACTGTTTTTCTACTGAAGACCTGCAAGGCTCTTCCTCACTATTTTTTTCTGCTGCAGCTTCTTTTCTAGTTTTCATCTTCTTAATTTCTCCAGATTTTTTTTCTTTACTCTCATCCAGGGAGTGCAGTGAACAACCAGTAACTGAATTTTACCCAGATTATTAAATTATTTTATTTCACACCAGTTTCATTTTTCACATACACAGCTCTAATCATCTTGCTTGTCAGCATGCAGCCATCTTGAAATTTCTGCTACACGTTGATTTTATCATGGAGATTTATTAAAAAATTCTTAACACTGAATCATCAATTCATTAACAAGAACTTTTACTAAGTATGAAGATGCTGTGAGCTTTCTAGCTATAGTTGCTAGTTAATCCTCCATATTCTGCCCATTTGTTCCACATTATGGAACACCCTGTCCTTATGGAAAATAATATAAGGGAGCTTAGCCAATAAAGCTTGGAGCTCAGCAATTCTTTTAGCTGAAGTGACAGCTACTAAATAGATCATTTGCCAAGAAAGAAACTTCGTATCACATTTGTCTGCCTGTTCAAAGGGTTTCTGAGCTAATCCCTGAAGGACCATCATCAGATCCCAATGAAGAGAGAGATGCTTTACTGGAGGTTTGAGAAGGAAAACTCCTTCCATGAAAGCTTTGCATAACCTGGAGGATACCAGAGAGAATGATTAGGTTCCTGTGAGGAAGTTGAAAGTGACAGCCAATTGAAGTTTAACAGTAGAAAAACTAGCCCCTTCTTTAAAAAGAGTAGTGAGAAAAAGAAGGATGGCTGACGTAGGTGCTGAAAAGGGGTCAATATTCTGTTTGGAAGCCCATATAGAGAATCTTTTCCATTATCTTCTGTAGAACTTCTTAGTAAAGGCCAAGATAATGTCACAAACTGGGGAAGCAACCCTGCACTGTCTACCATTACTGAAGTGAAGTAACCCATGCAGTCAGTTTGAGGGTATGGAGATTGGAATGCTTAATTCCTGATGGATAAGATAGGAGAGAGCCTGAGTGGGTTTCAGTACCCATGGAGTATATTTCAAGCGATGCCACAGAAAAATAAACCATACTTGTCAAGGGCAGAAGGGGGCTGTGATGATGACGTAGTTCCATCTGTGCCAGGGAGAGTAGGGCAGTGCATGTATAACATATGCCAGCATAGCTAGCTGGAGTTTTGTAAAAAAATTTATGTCATTTGACCATCACGCTGATTTGTACAGATACTTGTGTTAAAAATGTATTTGTAAAGTTGTTTGTGTTAAAAATGCATCAACAGTGGGTCCTGCTGGACAGAAGAGAGATTTACATGTATTGATTAAATGCACATGTTTTAATAGAAAATTCTGAAGAGGTTAATCTCAGTCCAGCTAATTTTGAAAAACAGGTTGAAAATTAAATGGGTTGGTTTAGGCCATACAGATTTTATCTTACAGGTCTGATTACACCCAGAGAAAAAATGTCTAGGAAGACTAGGAATCTTACACTATTGTCCTTAGGGGTGAACTAATTGCCACCCTGGAAGGGTGGAAGTTTTTGAAATTGTTTTATAGCTTTCAGATGCTGCAATAGATCTTAGCAAAGCCCTGGGTGTGTAACTGTACCAGTCAGGTGAGCCGAGGTGATGTCATTCTATAACCAGCACGGAAATGATTCTTTAGATATTAGTGAGAGATATGAAGGAACTCTTGGAGCAGCACTTAGTTCTTTGGAACCTGAAAGGAAAGATCTCTTTCAGATATCTCATGCCAAATCTTGCCTTGCTGTAGTAACTTAACTAGGGAACAGTAATTCTTTAGTCAGTTAGAAAAATATAGTGAGATTCTTTAAGTATTGTTTTTCTGCATCTCTGTGAATATATCCAACTTTTTTTTATAGCTCCTGTAATTGAAACTCTGGTGTTTACTGTAACTAGATATTCAGTATTCCCATGTTTTTCATTTTTTTTTATTATTTAATATTTCTACACCCTTTATTGTGGCTGGTCTTTTTAATAACACTTAACATATGAAGAGTATTTGTGCTTATTTTAGTGACACAGTGGCCGTTCTGAGAGCTTTCCTGCACTGGTCAAACTCTACCATTTGTATTAGTATTAAATTTTACTCAGTATAATAGAGTACCCTTGTAAGACCTCAGATTAGCTGACTGGTGACAGCGTACAATTACCTTATAGTCTTGGCAGAGGGGGTACAGCTGGCAAATCTGTGCCAGCCTTTCCCAGGTGTGTGTGTGTGTCAGCTGCTTGGAACAGGGACACAGAGCTCCAATGTGGTCAGTTTGGAGTCTTGTTTGGGACCTAGAGAGAGAGAGGCCAGCCCCAGGTATGGAGACTGCTCCCTGTGTGATCTTAAGGGAAAATTATAGTTGTGTACACTTACCATAAATGTAGATGTTCGAGTGTATTCACTGTTGCAGTCATTACATTTGGGTAATCTGCTGGTAGGTTGCCCTCAGTCGAGCTGAATAACAATGTCTTGGATCCTGCATCGGTTGCTGTCTCCTCTTCCATGACGTCAGGTCGTCAGGGGTATAAAACATGCAGCCGACGCCATTTTAATCAGTTTTTCTTGCCCCAGATGTCAGGTGCCCCCAAATGGAGAGCAAAAATATATATACAAGTAAACTGTAAATATATAAATGCACTTTTAGAAACATATAATTTACCTTCAACTAAAAGCAAATACACCACAAAGGCTTTTGAGTATAGTGAAGGAAAGAAAAGGTATAGAATGGGGGATGGAGGGTGGGTAACCCGGACTGCAACAGTGAATACACTCTAACATCTACATTTATGGTAAGTGTACACAACTGCACTATGTTCATGTTTCACTGCTGCAGTCATTACATTTGGGTAGAATCCCAAAGGTATGGATGGGAGGATGGAACTAAACAGCATTAGGAGCAGCTATAAGGCCCTGCAGGACTGCAGTGGCAAAGCCTGCCCTGGATTTAGAGAAGAGAGGTAAATGATCATGCTTTGTGAAAGTATGAACAGAGCTCCAAGTAGCAGCTTCTAGAATGTCTTTGGTTGGGACCCCTCTGAGAAAAGCTGCTGAAGTAGAGGCAGCCCTGGTGGAATGGGATCTGATCCTCTTGGGCACAGGTTTACCATGGTGCAAATAGCAGAAATTAATGCAGTGGCTTATCCATTTAGAAGTAGTCTGCTTTGATATAGCCTTCCCCTCTGATCCTGTAGCAAATGCTACCAGTAGTTGCTCAGACTTTTAGAGATTGTTTCCTGTTTAAGTAGAATCTTAGTTGTCTGTGTACATCCAATGAATGCAGAATCCACTCCCCCTTGTTCTGCAGATTTGGGAAAAAAGTTGTCAGGTGAATAGTCTGGTTAAGAGCCACACTGGATACCACCTTAGCCATAAAAGAAGGATTGGTCCCGAGGGCCACCCTGTCTGGGTAAAATATAATGAAAGGCTCCACTGCCATGCGAGCCTGTAGTTCTGAAACCCTTCTTGCTGAAGTGACTGCCAAAAGAATAGCTGTCTTCCAAGATATACATTTTTATATCCGCAGTAGCTGCTGGTTCAAAAGGAGGCAAGGTGAGTTTTTCCAGCACAAAATTGAGGTCCCACGCAGGAGTTGGAGTTCTCCTGGGAAGCCTTAACATTTTGGCCCCTCTGAGATACTGTTTAAGCAGTGGATGAGAAAAGAGGGGAGGCTGTGTTGTAATTAGCCGAGATGGCAGAGGCATGGATTTTTATTGAAGAAAAAGGTAGGCCCTTGTCAAGCATCTCAGTTAAGTATTGTAAAATCTGAGGCATATTGGGCTTTGCTGTGTCTATTCCTTGTGCTTGGTTCCAAGCACAGAATCGCTTCCATTTATCAGCTTAAGATTTTCTAGTACTAGGCCTTCTGGCTTCCAAAATGGCATCCATCACAGGTTTACTGAGAGATGTGGTTTGAATAATTAGTTGATCAGCCATGCTGCAAGATTCAGAGTTTGAAGCAGAGTATGTAGAATTCGAAAGTTCTGCTGAGACAGATGATGTGTTTGAGGCAAGTACCAATGAGGAAGGTGTAACATATTCCTTAGAAGTGGGTACCAGTGCTGGAGAGGCCAGTCCGGAGCAATTAGGATCATGTTTGGTTTTTCTTGTCTGACTTTTAGTAAGACCTTGGAGAGTAGAGGCAGAGGGGGAAAGGCATAGACTGATGGGTTTTTCCAGCTGAAGGATAGAGCATCCACTTTCCATGCTTTTTTGTGATGAGTTCTTGAGCAGAATTTGTCCAACTGATAGCTTTGGGGAGAGGCAAATAGATGTCTGGGCTCCCCCATTTCTGTGTTAACATGCTGAAAATTTGTGGATCCAGTTTCCATTCATGCGGGTCCATAAGATTTCTACTTAGGTCTGCCAGAGTATTTTGCTTTCCTGGCAGAATTGTGCTTGAAGATGTATTTGGTAAGTCAAGGCTGCGTTCCACAAGACCATGGCTAGTCTGCAAAGGGGGTAGGAATGTGTACCCCCACCCGCTTGTTTATGTACCACATAACTGTGGTGTTGCCAGACTTTATCAGTAGTTGTCCTGGATGAAGTAAGTCCTTGAAGGTTGTCAGAGCATTCTGAACAGCTAGCATTTCTTTCTGGTTGATATGCAGATGCATTTGGTTTGGGCTCCATTTGCCCTGAATACATCACCCTGCCAGGTGGGCCCCCCCAAGCATAGTCTGATGCGTCTGTAGTTAGGGTTTGAGTGGCAGGGGGTAGAGTGAATGACAGTCCCTTGTTTTGGTGACATGTCTCTGCCCACCATAGAAACTCCTGTTGCAGGCAGGGAATGAGAAGAATCATTGTTTCCAGGCTGTGACAATGTTGAATCCATAAACTTTTTAAGTACCATTGAAGTTTCCTCATATGCAGTCTCGCATATGGAATTAGTAGAATGCAGGATGCCATGAATCCAAAAGCCTGCAGAATTTGTCTTGCAGATAACTGGGTTTTTGTTGCCATTTGTTTGAAGTATGTTGTCAGTTGCCTTTGTCTGGCGTGAGGTAAGCCATCTGGGCAGTTGTACCCAAGCTTGCACCCAGGAATGTAATTAGAGAGGGTACCAGTTGTGATTTATTTTTGTTTATGGTGTACCCTAGGCATGCTAGAAGCCTTTTTATAAATGCCAGATGTTGAAGAAGAGTGTCCTTGTCCTCTGCTTGAATGAGACAATCATCCAGAAAAGGATACATTTGGATGTTTCTTTGTCTGCAGAATGCAATTACTGGTGCCAGGTACTTTGTAAAGATCCTGGGGGCAGTAGATATGCCAAAGGGCAGTGCAGAGAATTGGTAATGCAAAAAAACCTGCTTTGAAGCGCTGGTATCTTCTGCATGATTCCCTTGTTGGGATATGTAGGTATGCCTCTCTTAAGTCTAGAGTTACTAACCAAACATTTTTGCCTAGCATAGGCAGTAGCTGTTGTTGTTAGCATTTTGAATTTTGGAATGTCCAGGTACGTGTTCAGAATCGATAAATACAGTATTGGACGCCATGAATGGTCTTTTCTGGGTACCAAGAAAAGTCTTGAATAAAATCCTTGTCCTTTGTCCTTTTCTTGGTACCGGGTGAATAGCCCTCATATCCATGAGGGACATGACTTGTTTCTGTGCCTCTGCCCACTGGTTTTGTGGCAGATCCGGCCATCCGTTCGGAATTGGCAAGGTATGGAAATGAAATATGTGCCCCTGGGATACTATGTTTAATATCCACTTGTCCTGGGTAATTAACTGCCAATTTTGAGCATGACGTGCTAGTTTTCCCCCCAAGGGGGCTGCCTAAAGATAAGTGCTTGGAGATGGTAGAGGAAAGTCACTGAAACTGCTTACTGTAGGGTTGTCCTTTGTTTCCTCCAGATTTGGAGGTGAAAGCACCCCACTGCTTTGACCTGAAAGAACCCTGTGATTGATATCTGGAGCCTTTTGAGCACCTGGGTTTGCCCTGAGTGGCTCTGTTGGACACAGGAAAGGACCAATTTTTAGTAGACCAGTGCCTACTGAACCTGGGTGGCTGCATTTGCAAGAAATCTTTTACAGTTTGCATAGATTTAGCTTTGTCTTCCTTTTTATTTAAAACCTCTTCTGCTTTATTACCAGAGTATCATGCTGCAAAGGGGCATCCAACAATTTAACTTTAACATGATCAGGCAGATTTTGCTCCTTGAGCCAGGCATGCCTTCTAATCACAGATCCAGTAATGGTGGCCCTACAAGAGGCCTCCAAGGAATCAAAACCACATTGCAAAGTATGCTTTCCAACCTGTACTGCTGAATGCAATAAATCCTGTAACTATTTTCTACACAATCAGAAATCAACATCATTTTCTGTTTAAGTAAGCCCATAACATGCTGTTGATATTTAAGCATATGAAACTGGCAGTTTAAAGCCAAGGTTGCAGATGTATAAACCTTCTTACCCAATCTATCCAGCTCCCTGGAATCTCTATCAGAATGGGTAGGATTTTTGGCTGTAGAAGCCTTAACACCCTTGGAACCCTGAGAAATAGTCTCAGGATCAGCAGCAGGATTTTTTGAAAATAAATTTGTGGGAGTCAGGAACCCTGTCATATCTGTCTGGGTTACTAGGAGCCGGAGGCAGGGAATCGGGAGCCATGCTTGATTCCGAGAACACATCATCAACAATGTCTAATACAGGAGGTATTGCCAAAGGCCTATGCTGAGGAAGGAGGAGGAAATCCCTAAGCCTCTTTTTTGATTCATAGAAGTCTTGACTCTCCCAGTGAAAATATTCCCTTAAAGTATGCAAAGTCTCTCCAAAAGAGTAATCCTCAGGAGGAGGTGCAGATGGGATGGATTCCTCTGCATCAGAATCCTGATAGGGTGGAATAGAAAATTCCTGATCAGAAGAAATGGAAACCTGATCTGAAGATTCATAATCAGTGCCTTGCCTAGGCCTCTTAGCAGGGGGGGGGGGGGTTGGGAACCCCTGATCAAGGTAATTAAATCCTCAGCCATTTTGATCATCTGTTTTTTTAGGCATAGGGACCTGAGCACATGGCTCATGCATCATTTTTTTATACATAGAAGTTGTTTCTGACCTTGTTTTTGTTGCTGGCGTCGGTTTAATATAAAAATGGTGAGGCCTGAAAATACCCTCAGAAGCCGGTGCCTGCTCAGCGGCTCCGGACCCATCCAAGGAGAGACATCTGCAGGTACAATACTCTGCGGCATACCGGACTCCGAATGGGTCTCGGTAGAGGCCTGCGACTCAAAAGTAGCAGGTATCAGGGGCTGCAAAAGTGCCTCACTGAGTACCGGCGACTGGCTTAGGAGAAGCTTTGTTGTCGGTTTTGGACCACGGCGGTCTGTCTGTCTTTTTCCTTGCGTTTTTTTGTGAACTCCGGTAGTCGGATTGCTAACCGACGACATTTCAGGGTAGTTGAATCTTGAACCAAAATATTTAGAAGCAAAAACATACAGACGCTTAATAGTGCATTGGTTAACTTTAGCACAAAACCGACAGCAAGGCACGTTGTGATCAGGGCCTAGGCAAGGAATATAGTACAAATGAAAATCTTTATGAGGTATTTGCTTCCCACAAGTAATGCAATTATTAACTTTTACTGACATCGGTAAGGAACAAGAAAAAGTTTCCCCAACGGGGTTCTTAGCTTTAGTTTGAAGACTTTGGTTCTGAAACTCTAATATGAAAATTTCAGGAGTCTGCTGACCGGCACTTGCGAACTGCTTCTGCTTTGGGCACCGCGCGGCAAGAAAGACCGATTAAAATGGCGTCGGCTGCATGTTTTATACCCCTCACATCATGGAAGAGAAGACAGCAACTGACGCAGGACCCAAGACTTTGTTATTCAGGCCGACTGAGGGCAACCTGCCAGCAGATTACCCAAATGTAATGACTAACAGTGAAACACCAAGAACATGGGACCGGATGGTGTCCCTGGCTGTGTGCTACACGAGCTACATGAGGAATTAAACACGCACATAAGGCAGCTGTTTAATCTCAGCCTTACCACAGGATACGTGCCCAAAGAGTGGCGTACGGCAACTGTGGTCCCACTCCACAAAGGCGGTGCCTCTACGGACCCTGGTAATTACCGCCCCATAAGCTTAACAAGTCTAGTCTGCAAAGCTATGGCGAGGATCATAATGGAGCTCATAAACAAAGATATAGGGGACTTGCAGACATTGGACCCGACCCAGTTTGGCTTAGTCAAGGGAAGATCATGCCTTTTGAACTTGGTTGACTTCTTCGAAGCAGTCACCAAGGCCATTGATGAGGAAAGGCAGTTCATACAGCCTACCTTGACCTTGCAGAGGCCTGCGACACAATACCCCACTCGGGTATTGTAGAAAAACTTACCAGCTTAAATGTAAACCCATATGTCACAAGATGGGTTGCAAACTGGCTTAAGGACAGAACCCACAGGGTTAGAGTTGCTGGCGCTATGTCAGACTCCAAGCCGGTCACAAGTGGTGTCCCACAGGCTCGGTCCTTGGCCCCCTATTGTTCGGCATCTACTTCTCAGAAGTACAGGCCAACATGGGAGGACTTTGGCTGACAAAGTTTGCAGACTACTGCAAACTGGGCCATAGTGGAAAGTGCATCGGACACGGATATCCTTCAGAAGGGACTCACGGAAACAGATAGCTGGTGCCAGAGCCATGGCCTGAAGTTAAACGCCAAAAAATGTATAGTCATACCCTTCGGGAAAAACAAGGTAACCCCAAGCTACCATATAGGTGGCAATCCACTAAGCACAGAAGAGGTTATCAGGGACCTGGGGACCCAGGTTGACAGTGGCCTTTCTTTTGACACTCACGTTGCTAAAGTGGTTAGAAAGACCTTCTACATTGCCCACCTGATCTTGAAGGGATTCACATCCAGATCTAGTGAGGTCATTGTTCCCCTGTACTCTTCACTTATCAGACCAATGATAGAGTACAATGCCCCATTCGGGATGCATCTCACCCGACATCTGCAGCAATTGGAGAGACCCCAAAAGTTCCTCACCAAAAGGATAAAGGGACTCCAAAATCTGTCATATGCTGCCAGATTGAAGAAACTCCAGCTCTATTCAGTCGCATACAGTCTGCTCAGAGGTGACATGTGCCTGACATACAAGTCCATGTCCAACCCGGAATTAATGGACATGCTCCACTTCAAAAAATCCAAATCCACCAAAACCACTAGAGCAAGCGACTTAAACCTTAGCACGGATATAAATAGGACGTGCTGGAGGGATAGATTTATCACTCAGACTCCCTATGCTGTGGAATAAAATCCCGGTCCATGTGAGGCAGAGCACCTCGCTGGCTCTGTTCAAGAGAAATCTTGACCTGTGGATGGGAGATCGTAGGTTTACCCCGGGATTCATCTCTGTGTCACTACTGGACAGAGGCACAACAAACTAATGGGGGTACAGTATTTTTTCATATAAGGAGTGGCGTAAGCCACAAAACTTTGGGCTAGGCTTATAAATGCCTTAGGGCAGATAGCCTAGTATAAACCTATGAACATCTGTGCCTGGTTTAGAGAGCTGCATCTAAAATACTGTGTATCCATTTTTGTTCACAGTGGCTGTCCCTCACTGGTATCAGTGGTGAGAACTGTGGCTCCTCGATTACTGGCCTGGAGTAGGAAGGACCATCACAGGGGCAATGAGAATGACTGAACTCTTCAGCCTGCTTGCTTTCTGTAAGAACTTCGGAATCAGAGGAAGAGGGGGATAGGCATAGAGGAAACCCAGGAACCAATCGTGAATCAGAGCACCCCTTGGTGACCCCCCGGGGGGGATTACAGCAAAGTACTTGTTGACAATTTGCAGCAAGGCTGGCCTCAGAGGCTGAAAATCATGTTCGCTACTGTTTGAGGGATCACTCGTGTATAACCAGAATGGACCTGCTGAGTCTGTCTGCCAGCATGTTGGTTTTCCCCAGTATGTGTGTGCTGCAATTAGAAAGCAGTTCGAAGAGACTGCCCGATATCAGACTCTCATGGCCTCTCTGTGTCTCTGTGTATCCACAGAGGGAGAATGTCCTGAAAGGCTTGCAATGTTAGGACTGTTCTCATCTCTAGAACACTGATATGCAATTTGGTCTCCAAGGTGGACCATTTTTACCATGAAACACCCCCCACCCCAGTTGGGAAGAGTCTGTGGCCACTGTGGTGATTGGGGGAGGAAGGGCAAATGGCCTGCCCAGAAACAGGTCATCTGACTGGATTCGTGAACATGACCTTTGCAAATTGGGAGTTTTATGGGAAATGAGAGAGGCTGGTAAAAAATTGAGCACTTTACTGTCAATGTCCACTGAAGGATCCGCATAAAGAATCTTGCTAGAGGAACTAGAAGAATGGAAGCTGACACTGACCCAAGAGCTTGTAGCACTAGTTTTGCTGGAGGAGACAGATGAGACAGTATTGCAAGCACCTGATTTCTCAATGATGTGATGCGATGAAGAGGCAATGATGCCACTTGAGATAAGTATTCAGTCGAGTTCCTATAAATTCCAGAGTCTGTACAGGAGTTGGATATGATTTGGCATGGTTTACTGAAATGCCCAAGGAGCTGGAGATCTGAAGTAAGTAATCCCTGGCTTATGCAAGTTGATAATTGGTTGGGGCAGTCAGGAGCCAATCATTGAAATAGGGAAATACCAGGAATCCTTTGAGTCTCAACTGATCTGTTATGACTGATATGCATTTGAACACCTGAGGGATGTGGAGAGTCCGAAGGGCAGTGGTCCGCAGTGGTAGTGATTGGTTCCCAGCCGAAAGAGTAGGTGTCTTCTGGAGCGCTTGTCTGTTTTGATGTGATAGTACACATCCTGAAGGTCTATAAAGCACATCCAATGGTCCTTGCACAGATGAGGCAGAATGGACTGAACCATAACCATTTGGAATTTTACCTTCTTTACATACTGATTCAAACTGCTTAGCTCCAGATTGGTCTCAAGCCCCCTGTTTCCTTTGGCACTAAAAAGAAGTGGGAGTACGTTCCAAATCCTATTTGTTCACGTGGGACCTCATGGATGACTCTTTGTAGCAGCTTTTGAATTTCATGAGCTGCGTATTCCCTCTGACTGGGTGGAACTTCAGGGAGTTTCTTCCTTTGCATAGGAGGTAGAATGGAAAAGGATATGTAGTAACCTCTGCATATTTTTAGCACCCATGCATTTTTCATGATATTTGCCCAGGTGCAAGGAAAAACAACCTCTGACTGCCTCCAGAGGTGGACAGTCAGGCAACACACTTCAGGTGCGCTGACAGGGCCCATCAGAAAACAAGGCTCTGAAAGCCTGGTTTTGCAAACCCCCCTTTGCCTCTGGGGTGACGGTTGCCATTGAAATTTCCTCCTCTGCCTCTGGAGGCGTTATCTCTACGAGAGTCCTGAAAAGGTCCCAGAGATTTCTAGCAGTACATTTTCTTACCACCTCACTGGTTCCTAGAGAATGAACGTTGAGAGAGAAAATATGATTTCAGCAGCAGGAGAGGGTCTTTCCCTCCTGCTTGCTGTAGGTGAGCATCATCTTTCACTGATGGCCCAAACAAGGGTATGGGAGGTCAGGCTCATCGAGGAACTGGCAATGGAGAGCAAGAGTGGCCAGTTGAGGAGAAACCTTCTTGAGATGTTCCACAGACATGGACTCTGACAGAGAGCTTGAAAGCTCCTTTATCAAATTTCTCTATAGGCGAGTAAAATGTGCCAAATAATTTAACAACTTCAGACTGAATGTGGCTGAGGCATATAGGTACTTTCCAAATATGTCCATCATGCTGGACTCCTTGTTCAGTGGATGGACAGGAGCTTTGTTCTGCTAGCTCCTCCTTAGTGGCCGCTGCCACAACTATGGCATCAACTGGGATTCACTTGCTCCAATGAGGTCTATCTGAAGGGGGAACTAAGAACTTATCCAGGCACATGCGGATGGGCTTGACAGTGTCCAGTTTCTTCCAAGCCAGGTGGGAGACCAGGTCAATAAGTTCATCTGCCGAGGGGGGTCACCCAAGACACACATGAGCCAGCCCTGAAAGTCTCCAGGGACACAAATTCCTCAGAAGGAATTTGGGAGGACCAGCAACCTTTGAGGATTTCCGGGATGTCCCCAGAGGAGACATCGTCAGGTGGTGATCTGGGGGATCCTTCCTCTTCATCAAAATCAGTGTCTTCTGTAACAGACTCCATAGGGCAGTCTAAGTGCCTCCTCTTACATGTTCTGCTCCGAGTTACCTATGATACAGGGTGCCCGGGAGACTGTTGAAGAATGGGGGAATCCCTCTGGTGAACATGCGTGGAGGCTTCCCTGAGCTGACTAACCCTGAGGAGCAGAAATTATGGGCTCAGAGCTCTCACCCGATGAGGGGTAGGATCAGAGATTTGAGAGGATGGCTCTTTATGTAAAGAGAAAACCCTTTGTACCAGGGAAACCTCTCCCTCCTCCTCAGAGTGAAAGCAGCCGAGAACAGAAGGTCGGGGCTCATCCCAGATCAGAGCCCTCCAGAGAGAACTGGACCAGAACTGAGGCACTAAGGGGAAAGGAAGGATCTGAAAGTAAGAGCTGAACTGAACTCCCTCAGATACAGTGTTAACCTCCTGGATCTGAGATCCACCCTGATCCGGAGATATCAGGGCAGGGCTGGTCAGGGACACCGGAGTAGAGAAGAGGCGCTTCCTCTTATCAGACACCTAATCACTTGCGGATCTTGGGTCCTGGGATTCTGAAACCATAGGATGGATCGGAGAAAGAGATGGTATTTGCTGGGCACATGCACTCATGTATCAGAGATGGGATGGTGTTGGCAGGACTCACATCTGGATCTGAGCCCTTCGAAATCCCCCCCATCATCCTGTCCACATCCGCTTCTGTCAAGATCCTAGAAGATCTGGATGATGCTACCTGTACTGGCCCGGAATGTTTCTTTGGGGTTTGAAATAACTGAGCAGGCAGAGCTAGAGAAACAGGTTTTAAAACAAACTCAGGCAACCAGCTCCTAGCTGTCAGATCCAAGGGTTTGGGATCAGAGGAGGAGGTCTATAGTAATGGAGAACTGGTAATGGTTATAATGCCCGTCAGATCTGCTGAGGCCTGTGGATTACAGGAAGGTGCAATAGGTGCAACGGTCTTTGGATCCTAAGTGGTCAGATTCTTAGTCTTCCTCTGTTTTTCAGAAGGCTCTGACAAGGCCTTTGGAGACCTCTGAAGGTTTAATTTCTTGGTGTCTGAGGAGCCTTGATGAGATTTAGAGAGGGGTTGAGACCCAGGAGAAGAGGAGGAGACTGGAAATAAGCCTTTAATTATTAATTTGTACAGCCAGTTGGAAAGGGCCCTCGAGTTAAAAGAGGTGTATATCTTGCAGACTGACTTAAGATGTTCAGGCCCCAGGCAGTAAAAGCACTTCTTGTGGGTATCAGAATTGGGGATCTTATGCCCACAAGAAATGCACTTCTTAAAACCGGGCTTCTCAGACATGCCCACAATACAATTACAGAACTGTACACAAAAAAATAAAAACCTTAAAAGATTAAGAGCATACAAGCGACACCCTCTGGTGATAAAAACAGAAGTAGTGTCAAGAAGGCATGAAGTGAGGAAGGTAGGGAGACAGACAAACAAACACACCTTACTGCCAGCAGTCACCTAATACAATTAGAGGGAGAAGAAAACAGTAACAATTATGTTTAAACAATAATAGCAAAAGATTTCTAAAGCAATTAGTAATTAGAAAGAAAACGCACTCAATGCTAGAGATTCGATCTGCATCTTGACACGATGGTGGCAGACAAGATTTGAGGAATTTGGGATGGGTACAGCATTATGGGTAGAGGGAAGAGCTCGCAACTTGGATTCGAAGTCTTGTATATGCACCAGAGTCCGGTCAGAGGTTCAGATTCTAGACCCATTTGTGAGGAAGAATGAAAAGAACATCACATGGTGATGATTCTCCTTGACAGGTACTGAGTTATCTAACGGTTAAGAGGCATTTTGGTCAAAATAGGGTATGAAGTAGGTTATGAATTGTCAAGAATGAAACC
This sequence comes from Protopterus annectens, assembly GCF_019279795.1. Classification (NCBI taxonomy): domain Eukaryota; kingdom Metazoa; phylum Chordata; order Ceratodontiformes; family Protopteridae; genus Protopterus; species Protopterus annectens. The sequence goes on along the minus strand of NC_056745.1, from coordinate 680,940,469 downwards.
GGAGGAAAAATGAAAGTGAATGAAAATGTGGTACATTAACTGGTGCTACCCTTTGAATGGGAAACTGAAATACATGAATAAAAAAAAGTATGCGACAGACCGAGTAAAGACCTGCATGATGTAGCAGTGAGTTAGGAATACTAAAAAGGAAGAGAATACATTTAAAAGAGATGGAGAAACTCTGACAGAATACTTTGGAGTTTCAGCACAACACTGTTATAGCGCTATGGAACAGTCATAGCAGCCTGTTTTACTGATACAGTAATTTTGTGAAGATGGGTCTGAAATAACATCTTAAAAGAAGATAAAGCAATAAACAAAAGGGGTCATTTAAACTGGGAGAGAATTACAGTGTAAAATGTACCAAGTGATCTCAGGCCCACGGGGCATATTAAGGGATATTAATGCTTTTAATAAGGTTGTGGTGGACTAGAAAAAAATATTAAAATATGCATCCAGGTTTCACCATACGAAAAACCATACGAAAAATAAAGAAAAGAAAAAATGGAAAGAATAAAAGTATAACTGAAGGTATTTTTCCCTCTGAAATGTACGTCCTGAAACTGTGGAAAGAAAATGCTAGAATGAAAACGGGCACTTCAAAAACAAGAATGCTGTTACACTCTAGATTAAGTGTACATGTACATGCAGTGTAATAACATGTCTACTCATAAGCAAAACTGATTACATTAACAGTAATAAAAACACTGATTTCAAGGAAAAATGCAATCAACTGTAGAAGCTATGTTAAAGATAGTCTTCTACAAAGGTGATGGTTGCTATTCAGTGGACTAACACAGTTAATCCACTGAACCCTACTAGACAGGGCCCAGAGAAGTAAATATTGTGGGAAAAAAATTCCTGGGAATTGTTATGGCTAGGCTTGCATAGGCCTTAGGGCTAATAGCCTAGTACCAGCCTATGAACGCCACTGACGGTGCTAAAATGGGGGACTACACACTAAATCCAGGGTTACTTTATTTGCAACCACTAATGCAAGGGGATGCAAGAAAGAAAAAACACATTTGTGTTGATTTTTTTTTTATCATTTAACAGTTGTGCTTAGAGTCATTAGTCCTAAGAGCCTGTGAGCTCTGCAAGACCTATAGGGGATTAGTATTGAAAATTGTGGCCAGTGAAGATGTCAAAGATCATTTACTGTGGTTGATGCTTACTTTCTCTTTCGGATGTCTTTAGCCAGGTGCTGGAAAATCTCCCCTGAAGTCATATCCCTCAAAACATGCATCTAGAAAGCATAATTGATATCTTCCTAAAATGTGAACAACCTAAGCAATGCCATATGACTTGGACAAAGTCATACGCTCATAGCCAAATCCATAGCACCACAGTCTGTATTAATACACATATTTAAGTTAATTGTATAAGCTGTAGTAAGGGTCTTTTCTAAGAGCAACTGCTAACATTCCAATGACTGTAATCCAGAATCCGAACAGCTGAACTCAAAGTGTAAATGTTGGGAATTCGATACAAAATATAAAACTCGATATCTTGGGATGAAGTCCAGTGATCTCATACTTTAACAGTGGTGCAGCAATGGCTCACCTGAGGTGATGAATCTGAGAGGAGAGTGTCAGTTCTGACATTATCCTAAACTATCTTACACGGATTGTCAATTCACCCCATCTCAATAAAATATACTTCTCTTCAAAACACAAATCAATCTGATATCCAGCTGTTACATTGATATTTGACTGGTGAAACTACAATGCCTTAAAGCTGCTACTTGACTGGTGAAGCTACAATGTCCAGAACAGATGGCAATTTAAAAAGTCATTCATGCTGACATTGACTCCTCCCACAACACAAAAATACAACCACGGCAATAAAATTTATCCAACATGAAGGAAGCCTCACAGCGCTTTCTGAAGTTGGTTGCCTCCTCAAATTGTACCATACCTTTAGTAATTAAAACCACTAAACTGTAGTTTATCCAATGTTTTCCAGTGCACTGATAAGTGAAGCACATACCAAGTGAAGAAATGGAGTGTGTAAAAAGAAGTTATGTACTCACCATAACGTTCCATCTGAGTAGGTACTTCATTTGTCTGCAACCTGTGGGTATCGGATCCAACCTCGGATCCGAGCCAGCAGCTTTCCAAGCTACAAGATCCGAGCTCCTAGCTCCTCCCCCTACCCATAATCCCCTGCTATGTGCAGTATTACCTCAGATCGTTTTTTGCCCATTACACAACTCCAAACCTCGATAGAGGGAACAACACCAGACCTACTCTAACAGGAGAAAAATTTAGGTGGCCAGAAGTCCCGACAAGGTTCGGGGGATGGTGGGGGGGGGGTCGGTTGCAGACAAATGAAGTACCTACTCAGATGGAATGTTATGGTGAGTACATAACTTCTTTATCTGAAGTAGTTACTTCATTTGCTCTGCAACCTGTGGGACAGAGTCCCCAGCTACCTAGGAAAAAACCTGGGTGGCCTTTACGGAAGGATATTCCGAAGCACTGCGGAGCCAAAGGAAGCCCTACCTCTCGATATCATATCCAGCTTATAATGAGAAATAAGCGTATGAGAAGAGGACCAGGTAGCTGCTAAACGTATGTCGTCCAAGGGAATCCTGGACCAGAAGGCTGCTGAGGTGGCCATTGACCTCGTAGAATGAGCGTGAATTCCAATAGGAGCCGGTTTGCCTGAAGATATGTACCCGTGAACTATGCACTAACAAATCCAATTTGCTACAGTCACTTTGGAAATGGCCTTACCCATGGCCGATTTAGCAAAGGACACAAACAACTGGTCCGACTTGTGAAAATCTTTAGTCCTGTGCAAGTAAAAACGTAGTTGTCTGTGTACATCCAATTTATGCAATTTGTATTCCCCTCTATTCTGAAAATTTGGGAAGAACACGGGTAAATTTACTGACTGATTGATATTTGACTCTGAAGCCACCTTAGGTAAGAACGACTGATTAGTCCTGAGGAACACTCTATCCTTGTGAAAAATGAGATAAGGATGTTTCATACACAATGCTTGAAGTTCTGAAGCTCTTTTGGCCGAAGTAATGGCCACCAAAAAAGCCGTTTTCCAAGACAAGAATTTTACCGGTACCGAAGCCGCGGGCTCAAAGGGTGGGCCTGTTAGGGCTTGCAAGACTAAGGTCAAATCCCACGGGGGCACCACCACTTTCACAGGAGGCTTCAAAAGAAAAATGCCCCGCAAGAAGGTTTTGCATAATTTTGTAGAAGCCAAGGATCCTAATCCATCTCCCACATGGAAATGGGAGATGGCTGCTAACTGCACCTTAACTGCAGAAGCACTTGCTCCCTGCCTAAAAATCAGCGACAGGAAGTCTAGAATAGTCGGAATAGGAACTGTAAATGGATCCAGGCCCCTGTCTTTAGCCCACATGGAGAAACGTTTCAATTTGCTGTTGTAAATTTTCCTAGTAGCCGGTTTATGAGCCGCGACTAGAATGGCCTTCACAGGAGATGAGCTACCGGGAGTCCTTGCCATCAGTGGAACTGGATCAACCAAGCCGCAAGCTTGAGGTTCACCAGGTTCGGGGTTTGGTATCCTGCCGGATGTGAAATCAGGTCTGGAATGGGATCCAGTATCCATGGAGGAGTCACACTGCGAGACCGCAGGTAAGGGAACCAGACCTGGCGAGGCCAGAATGGGGCTATGAGGATAACTCTGCTCCCCAACTGACGGGATTTCTGTACAAACTTCGTTATAAGTGGGAGGGGGGGATAAGCATAAAGTAGACTGGGAGGCCAAGAATGGACTAGAGCGTCTCTGGGATTCTCCCCTTCAGGGGTAAGTATTGCGAAGTACTCGCTGCATTTTGTGTTTAATGGAGAAGCAAAAAGATTGCAGCGAGGCCAACCCCATTTGCGGAAGATCTGCTTCGCAACTGATGGATTGAGAGACCACTCGTACGGAGTGAGAATCACTCGACTCAGTTTGTCCGCTAATATGTTGGACCGTCCCGGAATGTGCATTGCTACCAGAAAATGGATGGTGGATATCGCCCATTCCCAAACTCTCATAGCCTCTCGACAAAGGGGGTAAGACCTGGTTCCTCCTTGTTTGTTTATGTACCAGTCTACTGACATGTTGTCAGTCTGGATTGCAATGGTCCTCAGAGGTAGAAGGTCGTGGAGAGCTTGCAACGCTAGAAGCACCGCCCTCATCTCTAGGACATTGATATGCAAAGCGGTCTCTAGGGGAGCCCACGTGCCTTGGACGGTTCTGCCCGAACAATGCCCCCCCACCCGAGGCGAGAAGCATCCGTGGTCAGCGTGGCTTGGGGGGGAGGCACGACAAAGGGTTTCCCTTCCCTTCAGTTCTGGAGCGTGGAACCACCAAAGAAGAGGGTCCTTGCAAACTATGCTTAGTGGAATCGGAGTGTTCAACAGATGGAGTAGTAGAGACCACTGAATTTGAAGGGTCCACTGCAGAACCCTCATCTGCAGACGAGCGTGGAGGGAGAGACCGATCGCTGCTGCCATAGATCCTAGTGCCCTCAGGACTAATTCCACCGCCGGCGCTGGACTCTGAAGAAGGGTTAGTACCTGAAACGACAAGCTGCTCAGCCTGTCCGCAGTTAGCATAGCATGAGAGATGCGGGTATCTAACTTGACCCCTATGAACTCCAGGACCTGCACGGGGCAAATAAAGGATTTCTGTAGGTTCACTGAGATGCCTAAGCTCTGGACAAGGGTCAGAGCATAATCTCTTGCCACGCAGAGTTGATGCCTGTTGGTGGTGGTAAGGAGCCAGTCATCTAGGTACGGAAAGACCTGAATGCCTGAAGTCTCAGGTGGGCTGCAACCACTGACATAACTTTGGTGAACACCCTGGGGGCTGAGGTGAGGCCGAATGTAAGAACCCTGAACTGATAATGACTGGCTCCCAGCCGAAAGCAGAGAAACCTTCTGGATTATCTGTCCATCAATATGTGGTAGTACGCATCCTTGAGGTCTATAGAGCACAGCCAGTCGTTCTGCCGCAGGAGGGGTAGAACTGATTGGAGGGTGACCATCCGGAATTTTTCCTTGGGAATGAACAGGTTCAAAGTGGAAAGGTCTAGTATGGGTCTTAGGTCCCCCGTCTTTTTTAGCACCAAAAAGAACCTGGAGTAATAGCCCAATCCGGACTGGTCTGGGGGGATGGGCTGGATGGCTCTTTTTTCTAGCAACTTCAGGACCTCTGAAGCCGCTGCCTCCCTCTGATCAGGTGGAACATTGGGGAGGCGTCTGGTCGTGGGGGGGTGGTGGTTTATGAAGGGGATGGCATAACCTCTGGATATGATACGGAGCGCCCATCGATCTGTCGTAATGGACTCCCAATTTGACAGGTGCTCTGACAACCGCCCCCCGACTGCCTCCAGAGAGGGACAGCGGGGTAAGCCCTCAGGGCTGCTGCGTGGGTCTGTCCGGGAAAGGTTCCCTCGACCCTAAGTTACGCGGTCCCCCTCTGCCTCTAGGCCGGCGTCCACCTTGTCCTCCTCTGCCTCTAGAGGACGAGGGGTCCGAAGCTGGATGGGATTGCTGAGACTTACAGAACCACATCTTCTTTTGTCCCCTCTGATTCCTTGAAAAGGATCGTTGGGGATTAGAGAAGTGGACTCAGATGGCAGACAGCGTCTTCCCGTCCTTCTCGCTTTGAACCAGCGTCTCGCGAACGGTCTTGCCGAAGAGCGAAGACCCGTCAAAGGGTGCATTCGTGAAGGAAGCCTTGAAGGGGTCCGCGAAATCGCAAAGACGGAGCCAGGAGTGACGTCAAAAGATGACCCCGGTTCCGCTGGCCCTAGCGGCTCCCTCCGTAGCATGGGAGAGTAGTTGCATGGACGTGTTAGAAATGGATTTCAGAGTGGCCATACGAGTTGAGAAACCTTTCTTGTCCTCGACCGACATGGACTCCGGGGGAGCTGCAGCGTATTCCTTAATCAAGTCTCGCTGTAGCCTAATGTATGTGCCATATAGTTCAGCGCCCTTATCGAAAAGTTTGCTGAAGCAAACATCCGCTTCCCAATGCGGTCCAGCGCTCGAAATTCCTTATCCGGCGGGTGAACCGAAGAACTCTCCTGCGCGAGTTCCCTCTTGGTGGCGGCCGCCACCAACATGGCATCTACGGGAGATCCCTTGGCCCAAGACTGTCTATCCACTGGGGGGCTAAGGATCTTGTTGGGTCATTTCGGGATAGGCTCCACGGTGTCGGGCTCCTTCCACGCCCTGGTAGTAATTAGGTCTACCAGGGGGTCAGCCAGAGGGGACACCCAGGAGGTAGAAGGGCCTGCCTCAAATGCCTCCAGGAACATGAATTCATCCGCGGAAGGTTTTTGGGCAGACCACCCCCCTCTAATACGCAACATTTCCATGAGGTCTCCAAAGGAGACATCCTCGGGGGATGACCTTGGGGAACCTTCCCAATCATCTAAATCCGTGTCGGTGGTGACGGACTCAGGGGAGTCCAGGTGCCCCCTCTTGCACCGACATTTACGAGGGACCTCCTCGGTGGGACTATCTGAAGAGGGCTCGTCAACAGGGTCCTGTTCCTCCAACGGAACCAACTGGAGGGCTTGAGCAGGCTGTCCCGATGGTCGGATGATGGAGGATAGACCCACATGCAGCGGGGGTACGGGAGGATCCGAAGCCCGAACCAGGGACCTGGAGGTCCTCGACAGTACCCTCTCCACTACCTCAAAAGCCGAAGGAGAACTACTCTTGCCAGGCTCCGAGGTAGGGATCGGGGTCGGAGCCGATGCAGCCGAAGCAGAGAGAAAGGTGTGCTCCAAACCCAACGGAGCTGAAGACACACCAGCTCCCACAGATCCGACGCGCAGCCCTTGGCCCCGAGAGCTTGGATCCGACAGACTCAAAGGCACAGTCGGTGTTGAAGCAACCGGAGCTATCAGCGCAGACGAATCTCCGGCTCTGAAAGGGCCCAGATCCGATGACTCAGACCCAAAAACGGGTCGGAGAAGGAGTGATCGGAGCAAACATGGGGGCCGCACTCCCCCCCAGAGGGGGGGGGAGGCAAGAGCACCCCCATCTGCATCTGGGTCTGGATGAATTGGCGCATCATCCGATCCATGTCCACTTCGGTGAGGCTTCTGGTGGACCTTGAAGAAGTTGTCGAGGCGGGCCGGGAGGGCCGCCTCAACGACCTCGAGGGAGACAGATACTCCTCCGGCGAAAAGCAAGGTGAACGGAGCCGAGAGGGGGAGGATCCAGAGACCCTCGAGGGAGACTTAGCCAGCTTAGACGGCGGGGCTGAGGGTTGAGTCTCAGCCCACCTTTTGTGAGATCCATGTCCCTTGTCCTTGTGCCTCTTCTCCTTAGAAGAAGAGGTACCAGAGTCCCCCGAACTCAGAACCAAAGAGGGAGGTTGAGTCGGGGGCACAGAAGGCACGGGGGGCTGCCGAGGCAGCCTGCGCCTGAGAGGGAGAGGAAGAAGCCGATTCCTGAGGCAACAAGCCCGCCGGGATCAGCTTGTTCTTCCTGTCCCTGAGAGCTCGAGGGTTAAAGGCCGTACAGATTGTGCAGGCCGAGAAGTGAGCCGCCCCCAAGCATAAAACGCACTGAGTGTGGCCATCCGCCGGTGAAAGCTTATGGCCACACTCAGTACATTTTGAGAAAACTGCCTTAGGCCCTTCAGCCATGACACCACTCTCACAAAACACACCCAAACACTAAGAGGGGGGAGGGTGATACATGGGAAACTACAATTAACTAGTTAGAAATAAACAAAAGATATCTTCTAACTACACCAGGGAACTACACACTCTCTCAACAAGAAAAATAAAAGAAATTTTATCCCAAAAAAAATCACAAAAAAGCTTCGATCTCACCAATAGCCAAGGAGCTCTTCAAAAGGTAGCTGCTTCAGCCGCGGCAAAAAAACGATCTGAGGTAATACAGCACATACCAGGGAATTATGGGTAGGGGGGAGGAGCTAGGAGCTTGGATCTTGTAGCATGGAAAGCTGCCGGCTCGGATCAGAGGTCGGATCCGATACCCACAGGTTGCAGAGCAAATGAAGTAACTACTTCAGATCAAAATTTTAAGCAGCCATACTGCTTCATTAAAAATGGGTAAAGAAAATAGACAACACAAGATGGTGGAATAGACTGGTACTGCAAGACTTTTATTGATGTGCTGTGATGGTGAAACATCTGCCCAAGCCAGAGTTAACATTAACTATGGGAATTCTAGCCTACGGCCAAACTTATAAAATGTTATGACAATAAGTACTTTGTCAGTTATGGCAATCTTGTACAAAGTGTTCAATGGCTCTGTGACCTATATATGCTCAGAATGACAGCTCCAATGTAACCAACAGTCTGAGATGCAGAAGAATAAAAAGGTGTAAGCAAAGGAAAACCACACACTGACATCTCAATATGTTCTGAAAGTCTTCGCAACAGGTGATGTTTTGATTTTAAAAATGCCCAATGAAGAAATGGCAAAGAAAGGAATTACCACAGAGGCCAGCACATTTTCAAGTTGAGCAAGAAACTGGGACTGCTAGACTGACAATGACACTGCTGGAGAAACTGAAGAGGGGAAGACAATATGTGGTTTGGGGGTAAAACTGGACAGAAGTTATTAGTAATCCCTACAGCATGTTGAAGGATATGATAGATCTACTTGAATTCTGCTGAATATACAATAAGGATATTTTCAATCAAATGCTCAAATTTGCAAACGTGTTCACCCAGTACTATTGGGAAAGTGTGAACTTTAACCTAGGTACCTGGAAAACAATCATTTTCCTATTTCTTAGATTAAAAGTAATATGTTTGAGCAATGGCCTGTATTAAATAGGTCCTGAAGTTACTTATTGAGACTATTTAAGATATAGTATAATGGTAAACATTAACCATGTAACACTGATAAATGCCAGGTTAGATGTGGACTATGTTGAAGTGTTAACCATACGGCTAAACAAAACAAGTTTAAAAAGATAAATAAAACATACTACTTTTAACCAATTAGTTAACTAGCACTTGATAGCTACAGAGTTTATAACTACAAAATACAGTGACGTACCAAATGTACTAAAAGCTAATATAGGTTTGACTTGAAATAGCACAACACCAATCATATGACAGAGCAATTTTACAATCTAGTGCAAAACATGGTGAAATACTATAATCATACAGATATGAAAATTGTTGTTATATTTCTTTTGTCCTTTTCATGAAAGTTGTTTATTTTGAAAGAGTAACAGATTTTCAACTTGTTTAGAAATCAAAAATTATGGTGATGTAGTAACCACAGGTAACTTGATATAGGCTTGAATTGAAATGGTACAGTATTTATTATATTACAGGATGATTGTTTTGGTCTGAATAAGCAGTACAGAATATGATAAAATATTAACCACAAGAAAATTATAAAACTGCAAGAAAATCCATGGGTGTTGGGTCCACAGCATATAAGGAAGGAGTTCTTACTAATATCCAACCAATCAGAGTTCAATTAACAGCTCAGGCACTGGAGGAGAAAAACATAAGACGAGCCTGACCCATTCCCAGGGGAGTGCCAGTCCACTCTACTACAATCTCTGGTCCTGATGAGGACAAGAGAATGGCATACAGTGGACAGACTGAATATGTGCTGGGCTTCTGCCAACCTGCATCAGTGGTAGTCCTCTCTGGGAACTTGGCTTCCTGGAGAATGCACAAGTGTGCACATGTGCCCACTGGAAGGGAGGCATTGCATCACCCTTGTGTCCTTCTCATCCACCAAATGGAGAGAGTTCGGGATTGCAAACAACCTCCCTGATGTCCACCTACCTTTATGATGGCCTCATAATATGTCTTCAGTCCCCAATGAATGAGGAATGAATGGGCCAAAACGGATATGAGGAGGCTGATGGTCAGCAGGGGATAAAACGGATAAAAGAAATCACAATGCAATAGAAAAAGAACTGTAGAGAGAATGCATAATAAAAATAAGCTGGTAAAGCATATACATATGTTATTACAGCCATTTATAAATTATACTGCAGAAAACAGTGGACTATTCATATGATCATGTACTAATAGTAACATGGAACATGGTATAATTTAATAACATGAATAATTTAATTTTAAAATGACTAACATCAACTTGCTAAAAATGAGTACTAGTATGCAGTAAAAGTATTGTAAGCATGTTAAGTATAACTGAGCAGTGGTGTAGCGGTTAATGTTGCCACCTCACAGCAAGAGGTTCTCAGATTCAATTCTTGGCTGGGGTGCCTTCCGTGTGGAGTCTGCATGTCCTCCCTGCTTTTGCATGGGTTTCCTCACATATTCTGAAGGCATGCATCTGGAGCGTTTCTCCCCAGGCCTCCGCTGAAAATGGGCTCTGTCCCAGTTGGAGTTTCCTGTTAAATAAATAAAAATAAATTGTACAATGAGGCTGTTAACTATATTACAAGTACAAGGTGAATTAAGTAGCAAATTATTTGACATTAATTAGCAATGAATTGCCTCAACTGAGTCTAAACGCAAGAAATAAAAGATGGATATTGATATCCTTAATGAAGAGCAGCGGTAGGACAGTCACTTGGTGTTAAATATTTTGAGGATTTGTCCATGAATATGCAAGTTTAAATGAAAGGCTGTTTACCATGACTAGAAGCATTTTTAGTCCTGATAAGCACATAATTTGCATGGTGGCCGACTACAATTCCAAGTCGAATATCAGGCATGCCTACTACGCACTATCTGACTGGACAGGATGGCTACATTGCTCATTTAAGAAATATTTGAAATGAAGTTATAATAGGCCCTTATCCTCAGTTGATTGGGCTGATAAGTGGATAAGGTGAAGGTTTGGTCAAAGCAGACATACACTACAAACTGATATAAAATAAAATGTCACCACACATATTGTTTTGTGATGTATGACTTGGATGCTATGTACTATTTTTTTTTTTTTTTTTAACTTTTCAAAATTTTTTGGGTTTCTATTATCGTGACAGGAATGGACCTTATTCTTAAGTCAAAGTATGATTAAAGTTCATGAAATTAGTATTGTTTCAATCTTTGCTGTCGGCCGGAAGTGCACTTCGCAGCACCCGCAATGCGCCCAGTAATGACTCCTGCAGTTCGTATGGAGTTGCATGTATTGGTAACGTATCGAAATATGTTTGTAGATTCTTTTTTTATAAGTATTGTTGCTACTACTACTACTGAAAAGTGCAGTTGTGTACACTTACCATAAATGTAGATGTTCAAATGTATTCACTGTTGCAGTCATTACATTTGGGTTATCTACTTGCAGGTAGCCCTCAATCGACCTGATTGACAAAGTCTCGAGTCCTGCATCAGTTGCTGTCCCTTCTTCCATGATGTCAGGTCATCAGGGGTATAAAACATGCAGCCAAAACCATTACATCAGTTTTTCTTGCCCCAGATGTCAGGTGCCCCCCTAATGGGAAGCAATTAAATATAAAAGTGCAAAGATATACCTCCAACAAAAAAGCAAATACACCAAAAAGGTTTTTAAGCATAGCAAAGGAAAGTAGAGGTATAGCCAAAAGAAGTTAGGGGGCTGGAGGGAGGGTAACCAGGACTTCAACAGTGAATACACTCAAACATCTACATTTATGGTAAGTGCACACACATGTACTATGTTCTTCGTGTTTCACTGTTGCAGTCATTACATTTGGATAGAATCCCAAAGCTATGGTTGGGAGGAGGAATCTAGATAGCATTAGGGCCAGCTATAAGGCCCTGCAAGACTGCAGTGACAAAGTCAGCTCTGGATTTAAAGAAAATTGGCAAATGATAATGCTTGGCAAAAGTATGTACAGAACTCCAGGTAGCAGTTTCTAGGATGTCTCTGGTAGGGACGCCTCTGAGAAAGGCTGTAGAGGTAGATGCAGCCCTGGTGGAGTGAGGTCTGATCCCCTGGGGGATAGGTTTTCCATGGTGCTTATAGCAGAAATGAATACAATGGCTTATCCATTTAGAAATGGTTTGCTTTGAAACAGCCTTCCCCTCTGCCCCTGCAGCAAATGCCACCAGTTCAGATTTCCTTTGAGGTTTAGTCCTGTCCATGTAGAATCTAAGTTGTCTGTGCACATCAAAGGAATGCAGTATCCGTTCCCCTTTATTCTGTGGATTGGGAAAGAAGGTTGGCAAATGAATGGACTGATTAAGAGCCACACTGGATACCACCTTGGGCGTGAAGGATGGATTGGTTCTGAGGGACACCCTGTCTGCATGAAAGATGATGAAAGGTTCCACTGCCATAAGGGCCTGTAATTCATATACCCTTCTTGATGAAGTGATTGCTAAAAGGAAAGCTGTTTTCCAAGAAAGAAATTTTAAGTCTGCAGTAGCAGTTGGCTCGAAAGGAGATACAGTGAGTTCCTACAAGACAAAGTTAAGGTACCAGGCTGGGGTTGGAGCTCTCCTGGGTGGTCTCAAATTTGTGGCCCCTCTGAGGAACTGCTTGAGCAGTGGATGAGAAAAGAGGGGAGGGTTCTGTGTTATAATGAGCTGAAATGGCTGAGGCGTGGATTTTAATGGAGGAAAAAGACAGGCCCTTGTGAAGCATCTCAGTTAAGTATTGTAAAATCTGAGGTAAATTGGGCGCTGCTGTGCTCATCCCTTGAGACTGGTTCCAGGCACAGAATCTTTTCCAGTTTTCAGCATAAGATTTTCTAGTACTAGGCCTCCTTACCTCAAAAATGATGTCCATCACAGGTTTGCTGAAGGATGGTAAAGGAGAGATTAAGAAATTAGCCAGGCTACAAGGTTCAGTGTTAGAAGCTGAGGGTGCAGAAACTGGTTCGCCTGCTGAGACAGCAGGGAAGGAGTCTGATGCAGGTGCCATGGAGATAACCGTGACACACTGCGCATGAGTGGGTACCAGTGTTGGCGCGGCCAGTCTGGAGCAATCAAAATCATCCTTGGTTTGTTCGGTTTGATTTTTGGAGAGCAGCGGCAGAGGGGGGAAGGCATAGACTGATAGGTTTTTCCAGGTGAAGGACAGAGCATCCATTTTCCAGGCTTGTTTGTGGGGAGTCCTTGTGCAAAATTTGTCCAATTGGTAGTTCTGGGGAGAGGCAAACAGGTCTATATCTGGGCTCCCCCCATTTGCTTGTCAACATGTTAAAAATCCTTGGTTCCAGTTTCCATTTGTGTAGGTCCATGAGGTTTCTGCTTAGTCCTTCTGCCAGTGTATTTAATTTTCCTGGCAGGAATTGAGTTTGTAGGTGCACTTGGTAGCTCAAGGCGGTGTTCCACAATGCCATGGCTAGTCTGCAGAGGGGGTAAGAATGTGTACCCCCCCCTGGTTGTTTATGTACTACACAACAGTGGTGTTGTCAGTCTTTACCATTAGTTGTCCTGGAAGAATGTGGTCCTTGAAGGCTGTCAGAGCATTCTGTACAGCTAACATTTCTTTTTGGTTGATATGCGGGTGCATTTGATTTGGGTTCCATTTGCCCTGAATGCACTTCCCTGCCAGGTGAGCCCCCCATGCATAGTCTGATGCATCTGCTGTTAGGGTTTGGGCAGCAGGGGGTGGTGTGAAAGGTATCCCCTTGTTTTGGTGGCAGGCCTCTTGCCCACCAAAGGAACTCTAGATGTAGACAAGGTATGATAGGAATCATTGTGTTTAGGTCTTGAGCATGTTGACACCATAGGCTTTTTAGATACCACTGTAGTTTCCTCATATGCAGTCTTGCATATGGAATTAGAAGAATGCAGGAGGCCATGAACCCCAAGGCTTGCAGTATTTGTCTTGCAGATATAGCAGGGTTTTTTGTGGACACTTGTTTGAAGTAGGTTGTCAAATGAATCTGTTTCTCTGGCGTGAGGTAAGCCATCTGGGAAGTTGTATTCAAGCTTGCTTCCAGGAATATAATTTGTTGACAGGGTACCAGGTGTGATTTCTTTTCGTTTCTGGTGTACCCCAGACAAGTTAGAACCCTTTGTACAAAGGCCAGATGATTCAAAAGTATGACCTGGCTTTCTGCCTGAATTAGACAATCGTCCAGGTATGGGTATATTTGAATATTTCTTTGCCTGCAAAATGCAATAACCAGAGCTAGGCACTTTGTCAATACCCTGGGCACAGTAGATAAGCCAAAGGGCAGTGCAGAGAACCGATAGTGTGTAGCCTGCTTTGAAGTGTAGGTATCTTCTGCAAGATTCCCTGATTGGGATGTGCAGGTATGCTTCTTTTAAATCTAGTGTTGCCAACCAGGCATATTTGCCTAGCATAGGAAGTAAGCGGTGAAGAGTCAGCATCTTGAATTTTTGGAATCTCCAAAAAGGTGTTTAGAGTAGACCGGTCGAGGATAGGACGCCATGAATAGTCTTTTCTGGGTACCAGGAAAAGTCTTGAGTAGAAACCTTGTCCCTTTTCCTCTTCTGGTACCAGTTGAATAGCCCCCATGCTTAAGACAGAAAGTACTTATTTTTGGGCCTCTACCCAAATTTATTAATTTGGGGGGAGGCCCGGCCACCCGCTCAGTGTTGGCAATGTGTGAAAGTGAAATCTGTATCCCTGGGACACTATATATAAAACCCATTTGTCATGGGTAATGAGTTCCCAATTCTTTGCATGAAGAGCAATCTTCCCCCAAAAGGGGCAGTGAGTTGACAAGTGCTTGGAAATTTTAAAAGGAAGTCATTGAGACAGTTTACCATAGGGGGGAGTCTTATATATTCCCAGATTTGGAAGTGGAGGCCCCTCCCACTGCTTAGTTGTGCGTGTCCCCTGGGACTGAAACCTGGGGTTTTTGCTGTGTCTAGGTTTGGCTTGAGAAGACCTGGAAGGTGCTGGAAAGGACCAATTCTTAGAGGGACAGTGCCTACTAAATCTAGGAGGCTGAACTTGTAAAAAATCTTTAACAGTTTGCATAGATTTAGCTTCATCTTCCATCTTTTTAAGAACTTCCTCAGCCTTGTTGCCAAACAGGCAGTCCTGATTTAAAGGAGCATCCAACAATTTAGCTTTAACATGATCAGGCAAAGACTGCTCCTTAAGCCAAGCATGCCTTCTGAGCACAGACCCAGTAACAGCAGCCCTGCAAGAGGCCTCTAATGAATCAAATCCACATTGCAAAGTATGTTTTCCAACTTGTTCAGCAGAATGCATTAAATCCTGTAATTCTTTATTTTCCACACAGTCAGGAATCATCATAATTTTCTGTTTAAGCAGTCCAATAACATGTTGCTAATACTTTAACATATGAAACTGGCAGCTTAAAGCCCTAATGGCCAAGGCTGCAGAAGTGTAAATCTGCTTACCCCATCTATCCAGCTCCCTGGAGTCTCTATCAGAAGGGGTTGGAGTTTTAGCAGTAGAAGCCTTAATGCCCTTGGGCCCGTGTGAAATGGTCTCTGTATCTTCAATATGATTTTTAAAAAGGAACTTGTGGGACTCTGGGACCCTGTAGTATTTGTCAGGTTTTCTGGGAGCAGGAGGCAGGGAATCAGGGGCCAAACTAGATTCCCAAAAAGCATCATCAACAATGTCTAGTACAGGAGGAATAGCTAAAGGCCTATGCTGAGGTAGGAGAAGGAAATCCCTAAGCCTCTTTTTTGAATCAGAAAACTCCTGGCTTTCCCAGTGGAAATGCTCCCTTAGAGTATGTAAGGTTTCCCCAAAAGAAAAATCCTCAGGAGGGGAAGCAGAGGGAATGGAGTCCTCTGCATCAGAATCTTCATAAGTAGATAAGGCCAAATCCAGATCATCAGAAGAATAAAAAAAAAAAACAGAATCCTGATCAGAAGATTCATAATCAACTTCAGTCCTAGGCCTCTTGGGGGGGGGGGTTGGCTACCCCTGATTAGAGTTATTAGATCTTCAGCCATTCTTATTTGTTCTTTAGGCATACAGGCCTGTGCATTGGTGTTTTAGGCATGGATCAAGATTTAGGCCTAGGTAAAGGAGGTGTCGGTTAATATGCAAGTCCGTAGGCCTGAATACACCCTCAGAAGCTGGTGCCTGCACAGCGGCTCCGGACCCACCCAAGGTAGAGACATCCGCTGGTTCACTGGTTGAAGCATCTCGCGGCATACCGGACTCCGAATGGGTCTCAGTAGAGGCCTGCGAATCAGAAGTAGCAGGTATCAGGGGCTGAAAAAGCACTGAGTACTGGTGAGCTGGCGACTGGCTTAGTAGAAGTATCATCAGCAGTTTTGGACCTTGGCGACCTGTCTTTATATCTTTGTGTTTTTTTGGAATCCCGGTCGTCGGATGGCTAACCCAATGACATTTCTGGATAATTAAACAGAGAACCAAAATATTTAGGGCAAAAATATACAGACGACGGATAGTGCGCTGATTAAACAAAATCGACTGCAAGGTACGTCGCGGTCAGGGCCTAGGCAAGGAATACAGTATGAATGAAAATCTTTATGAGGTATTTGCTTTCCACAAGTAATGCAGTTATTAACTTTTACTGACATCGGTAAGGAGCAAGAAAAAGTTTCCTCAATGGGCTACTTAGCTTTAGTTTAAGACTTCAGTTCCAAAACTCGAAAACAAAAATTTCAGGAGTCGGCCGACCGGCACTTGCGAACTGCTTCTGCTTCGGGCACCGCACGGCAAGAAAGATTGATGTAATGGCTTCGGCTGCATGTTTTATATCCCTGACGTCATGGAAGAAGGGACAGCAACCGATGCAGGACCCAAGACTTTGTTAATCAGGCTGACTGAGGGCTACCTGCAAGCAGATAACCCAAATGTAAGGATTAACAGTGAAACACGAAGAACATCTGTCTGGGTGTCTTTCTTTCACATTGCTCTCGGTTCTGCCTGCAAATCCTGACATTTTATGACTTTGTCTCTCTCTGTACACAAGTCACTATAGTCACTGAGTGTAACAATTTCAATGATCAATGTTACTTTTGTCTTCTTTTCATGGACCACTACATCTGGTTTTATCGCGTCTATATTTTGAACGGTTGATAATGGGGGATTTCCCATGTGATGCAGACTATCTTTTTCTATGATGCTTTGTGGTTCATATTTCCAGTGTTTTTCAACTACTTCGGTATTATAATGTTTGCACAACCCCCAGTGCACTAGTCTTGCCACATTATGCCTTTCACTATACACTTCTTCTGCCATTAGTATGTCACAAACAGCAACAAGGTGTGCAACTGATTCCAATTCTGTTTTACAAAACCTACATTTGTTAGTTTCTCCCACATGTTCAATGTGCTTTGTAAACAAATGTGTACCTTATACACTATCCTGGGCCACCAATATTAACCTTTCATCTTTTGGTTTGAATTTGCCTCTCCTTAACCAATCCTGCATTCGATCCTGAACAACACGAGGTTATTCTAGGAGTTTTCTACACTTGAAACTATATTTATGCATTTTCCACATTTCTTACCTTCTCATCTGATCCTTCACCTTATATTCTTTTTGTTTTTTGGCACATTCAGTTGCTGCCTGATTTTTATCTTTTTGTTTTTTGGCACATTCAGTTGCTGCCTGATTTTTATCTACTTCTGGTTTGATTTCCATTCCTGATTGATGCCGATATGCTTCTGCTAGACAAAAGAAGGGAAGTCATCTTAGATTTATTCTCCTCATGTTTCAAAACTTTCACTATGTTTGGGTCTTGTGAGGTCAGCAGATATGTATATGCAGTCCCATAACTGCAGATCTACATGTGTAATCAATTTCAAGGAGGCCCATGCCTCTTTCGAAATGGGGAGTATATAATCTTGGTATGCACTGATATTTATAAATCATTTCATGAGCATGAAGCATCCTTCTTGTTTTCCTGTCTAATCTACCCAACAATTTTTGGGGTCAGTCAATCACTCCAAAACTGTAAGTTAGGACAGAAAGAGCAAATTGGTTTATAGCTTGAATTTTGTTCAACGCTGTTTACAGGACTAATTTAAGTTTTATTCACATTTGTTCATGTTTTATTGTTGATCCTTCAGCAATTTCCAAATATTTATGCACTCCCTCTCGCTCAAGTTCTTTTATATCATATGTACCAATAAGGATGCTGAGATTGAAAACAAGAAAATATAACTTTTTTATTGTAACATTTAATACACAACTTGGGAAACGCACAGGGTTTGGATTATCATTACGTAGTGTTGGACATGGAGAATATGTATAAACAGAAAGACCATGTATAAAAAAAGGACTGATTTGGGGAGGTTATGTGGAGATTTCAACAAAGTTGCAGAGCAATTTAACAAGTAAATCTGAATACAGGTTGTTATGGTTTTGTGGTGGACAGTTATCGGTCTCTGTCTTACAAAACAGGTGTCACCTTTCAAAGCAAAACATTACCAATGGCATTACTCTGTACTGGAAACTTCCCTATTTAGCATCTATTTCTCAGACCTACATGTGAACAATCCTGGACTACGGTTATCAAAGTCTACAGAAGACTGTAATGAGGGTGTTATTTGAGCTTCTACTGACTCAATTGCTTCAACTTTGGTTAGCCTACATTACCAGTTACTGAAAGGACAATGATCTCAAGTTAAATATGAAAAAATGTAGCACAGGTCATTTCACATACCATATAGCTGACACACCCCTCTAATCTGACACTGTCATAAGGAATCTAGGTAATCTTGCTGATAATTCCTTATTTGACCATGTCTGTGAAGGAATTTGGAAATCCTTCTAGCTATTTCATGTAACTTCCAAAGGCATCTCCACTAGATCCAAAGCTGAACTGCTTTTTACTCGTATCCCATCTGACTTACTATATCATTCAGCTTCAATGACCTTACAGGTTCATAACTAAAAAGATCAGGAGCCTCAACAAATCTTGGTTTTCAGGACAGACTAAACAGTCCTCTTTCTCTATTTTTTGTACAGAGCCCTCTGGGAGATCTTTCTAACCTTTCAAGCCATGAAAAATCTAACCCTCTTTGACCTCCAATTTCTTCTCAGGATAAATGTTACCTCAGATACCCAGTTAAAGAAACTTCATCAACCAATAAGACACATTTGCAAGATAGATCCATATTCCAGTGTAGCTCTCATGTCTGGAAAACACTTCAACTACATGTCAGAACAGCACCCTTACCAAATTCAAGGTAAGCAGACTATTGTACGGGCAGCCTCAAATTCTCCCTCAATCTTAACTTGCTCTGCCTGACTCTGAAGGGAACTCCGAATAGGGATTGTGACTAGGACTGATGATCTGCACACTGACTGCCCTGTGCTTACCTATGACCCTGTTTAATGATTGAGGGTTTCATAACGAAGCTAGGGAGTGCTTTATTTGAATAAAGGAGCATACTGCAGACTAATAAATCAACAAGGAGAAAGCTACTGATGTTGTATATTCAAAGAAAGGGTGATGGATGTAAAAGAAAAAAATATGTCTTTGAAAAATGGGGTGGTCAGTAGAACTTCATTAGAAGACCAACATAACCAGCTTTCACCCCAAATGAATTGTGCACCAAGTACATGTGATTACCTAATGACACATTTTCCTAGGTACAGAGGCATGTTTAACCAGATACCCAGGAAAGTGTACAGCTATGTAAGTAAGCTGAGAAAGAAGCCACACTGTAGTGGGAACATCAAAGCTGACAGACTGAAAAAGATACAGCAAAGTGTATATAAAACTGCATAGAAGTACCTCATTATGGGGTTGAGAATAACGTAAATATGCTACAGTTAAATGTCAATAAAGAAAATGCAAAAAATAAAAAATGCAGCCAAAACCATTACATCAGTTTTTCTTGCCCCAGATGTCAGGTGCCCCCCTAATGGGAAGCAATTAAATATAAAAGTGCAAAGATATACCTCCAACAAAAAAGCAAATACACCAAAAAGGTTTTTAAGCATAGTAAAGGAAAGTAGAGGTATAGCCAAAAGAAGTTAGGGGGCTGGAGGGCGGGTAACCAGGACTTCAACAGTGAATACACTCAAACATCTACATTTATGGTAAGTGCACACACATGTACTATGTTCTTCGTGTTTCACTGTTGCAGTCATTACATTTGGATAGAATCCCAAAGCTATGGTTGGGAGGAGGAATTTAGGTAGCATTAGGGCCAGCTATAAGGCCCTGCAAGACTGCAGTGACAAAGTCAGCTCTGGATTTAAAGAAAATTGGCAAATGATAATGCTTGGCAAAAGTATGTACAGAACTCCAGGTAGCAGTTTCTAGGATGTCTCTGGAAGGGACGCCTCTGAGAAAGGCTGTAGAGGTAGATGCAGCCCTGGTGGAGTGAGGTCTGATCCCCTGGGGGATAGGTTTTCCATGGTGCTTATAGCAGAAATAAATACAATGGCTTATCCATTTAGAAATGGTTTGCTTTGAAACAGCCTTCCCCTCTGCCCCTGCAGCAAATGCCACCAGTTCAGATTTCCTTTGAGGTTTAGTCCTGTCCATGTAGAATCTAAGTTGTCTGTGCACATCAAAGGAATGCAGTATCCGTTCCCCTTTATTCTGTGGATTGGGAAAGAAGGTTGGCAAATGAATGGACTGATTAAGAGCCACACTGGATACCACCTTGGGCGTGAAGGATGGATTGGTTCTGAGGGACACCCTGTCTGCATGAAAGATGATGAAAGGTTCCACTGCCATAAGGGCCTGTAATTCATATACCCTTCTTGATGAAGTGATTGCTAAAAGGAAAGCTGTTTTCCAAGAAAGAAATTTTAAGTCTGCAGTAGCAGTTGGCTCGAAAGGAGATACAGTGAGTTCCTACAAGACAAAGTTAAGGTACCAGGCTGGGGTTGGAGCTCTCCTGGGTGGTCTCAAATTTGTGGCCCCTCTGAGGAACTGCTTGAGCAGTGGATGAGAAAAGAGGGGAGGGTTCTGTGTTATAATGAGCTGAAATGGCTGAGGCGTGGATTTTAATGGAGGAAAAAGACAGGCCCTTGTGAAGCATCTCAGTTAAGTATTGTAAAATCTGAGGTAAATTGGGCGCTGCTGTGCTCATCCCTTGAGACTGGTTCCAGGCACAGAATCTTTTCCAGTTTTCAGCATAAGATTTTCTAGTACTAGGCCTCCTTACCTCTAAAATGATGTCCATCACAGGTTTGCTGAAGGATGGTAAAGGAGAGATTAAGAAATTAGCCAAGCTACAAGGTTCAGTGTTAGAAGCTGAGGGTGCAGAAACTGGTTCTCCTGCTGAGACAGCAGGGAAGGAGTCTGAGGCAGGTGCCATGGAGATAACCGTGACACATTGCGCATGAGTGGGTACCAGTGTTGGCGCGGCCAGTCTGGAGCAATCAAAATCATCCTTGGTTTGTTCTGTTTGATTTTTGGAGAGCAGCGGCAGAGGGGGGAAGGCATAGACTGATAGGTTTTTCCAGGTGAAGGACAGAGCATCCACTTTCCAGGCTTGTTTGTGGGGAGTCCTTGTGCAAAATTTGTCCAATTGGTAGTTCTGGGGAGAGGCAAACAGGTCTATATCTGGGCTCCCCCCATTTGCTTGTCAACATGTTAAAAATCCTTGGTTCCAGTTTCCATTTGTGTGGGTCCATGAGGTTTCTGCTTAGTCCTTCTGCCAGTGTATTTAATTTTCCTGGCAGGAATTGAGCTTGTAGGTGCACTTGGTAGCTCAATGCGGTGTTCCACAATGCCATGGCTAGTCTGCAGAGGGGGTAAGAATGTGTACCCCCCCTGGTTACATTACCAGTTACTGAAAGGACAATGATCTCAAGTTAAATATGAAAAAATGTAGCACAGGTCATTTTCTTTTTTCACATACCATATAGCTGACACACCCCTCTAATCTGACACTGTCATAAGGAATCTAGGTAATCTTGCTGATAATTCCTTATTTGACCATGTCTGTGAAGGAATTTGGAAATCCTTCTAGCTATTTCATGTAATTTCCAAAGGCATCTCCACTAGATCCAAAGCTGAACTGCTTTTTACTCGTATCCCATCTGACTTACTATATCATTCAGCTTCAATGACCTTACAGGTTCATAACTAAAAAGATCAGGAGCCTCAACAAATCTTGGTTTTCAGGACAGACTAAACAGTCCTCTTTCTCTATTTTTTGTACAGAGCCCTCTGGGAGATCTTTCTAACCTTTCAAGCCATGAAAAATCTAACCCTCTTTGACCTCCAATTTCTTCTCAGGATAAATGTTACCTCAGATACCCAGTTAAAGAAACTTCATCAACCAATAAGACACGTTTGCAAGATAGATCCATATTCCAGTGTAGCTCTCATGTCTGGAAAACACTTCAACTACATGTCAGAACAGCACCCTTACCACATTCAAGGTAAGCAGACTATTGTACGGGCAGCCTCAAATTCTCCCTCAATCTTAACTTGCTCTGCCTGACTCTGAAGGGAACTCCGAATAGGGATTGTGACTAGGACTGATGATCTGCACACTGACTGCCCTGTGCTTACCTATGACCCTGTTTAATGATTGAGGGTTTCATAACGAATCTAGGGAGTGCTTTATTTGAATAAAGGAGCATACTGCAGACTAATAAATCAACAAGGAGAAAGCTACTGATGTTGTATATTCAAAGAAAGGGTGATGGATGTAAAGAAAAATATGTCTTTGAAAAATGGGGTGGTCAGTAGAACTTCATTAGAAGACCAACATAACCAGCTTTCACCCCAAATGAATTGTGCACCAAGTACATGTGATTACCTAATGACACATTTTCCTAGGTACAGAGGCATGTTTAACCAGATACCCAGGAAAGTGTACAGCTATGTAAGTAAGCTGAGAAAGAAGCCGCACTGTACTGGGAACATCAAAGCTGACAGACTGAAAAAGATACAGCAAAGTGTATATGAAACTGCATAGAAGTACCTCATTATGGGGTTGAGAATAACGTAAGTATGCTACAGTTAAATGTCAATAAAGAAAATGCAAAAAATAAAAAATTCACATACTTCTGACTTCCATTACTCACCACTCAATTCAACTATCCTGCTACAGAACTCTCACACACAGACCATTAACCAATTTCCCTTACATAAAAAAAAAAAAAATAAAATTAGAAGCACCTGCAAAGAGCACAGTACTCATATCAGATGTTGAATCAACTTCATATGAAAGCATGTTGGGGTTTATTTATCATTCACTGCACTAATACAGTATCACATTAACTGCTGCTGGCACAGAAAACTAGCAGACACAGTAGATCACTAATTCACAATTCATGCCAAAGCTTTTGTAATTGAACACTGAAAGCTTTTTCACCAGCAATTTTCATCTAGAGAAAAAAAAATTATACTAACTGTATGAATCATTGACAGCCCTGCTACAAAATAACAGCAGGGGCAGTCAAGAAAATTATTTATTTATTTACTTATTTATTCCAGTTTGATGACTGGGGAGGTCCACTGGGATCGGGGAGCCCGTTTTCAGTGGAGGCCCGGGGAGAAAAGCTCCAACAATACATAGTTACATGAATAATTACCAAGAAACTTTGCATTACTGACAAATAAACAGGTAGCATTCATAAAGAAACAAACAATTATAATTTTGTTTAGGTGTAAGACAGGCAAATGGCCTTGAATAAATAAATACAATAAATCCAGAATGTTTCTGCATGTGCAGTGGAAACAGTCCCACCAAAACACACCCAGGGCTCTATGTGGCAACTACTTTCCTTTAAACGCTCTATGTCAAAGTAATGACCTTACCAGCCTTGTATCTCTCAGTTCACCCACTGATCACCATTGTCTGCCTCTTCCATTCAGCCAAGATAGCTCAGCAGCTCTGTAGTTTACTCTCTTAAGACACAGATCACTCAGGAGGTGGAGGATAGAAAGGTTAATATTGGCTTCACAGGCTGGTTCAGTGATGCAGTAGCTGAAACCTCACCTAAAAATTATAAAGACTGTGGAGAAAAAAAATGAGCAAAGCCTGTCATTGGCTGCTACTTTAGGGGTTTGGAGGACAAATCTGTATAACAGACCTCAGCAGTACCCTACCTCTGTACCTACATTATAGTGGATGTACAAGACAAATTGATAGATGCATACTCCTGGATGGAAAAAGAAGAAAACAGGTCTTTACACAGCAGGCAGAAGAAATATCTTCCAGATTCCTAAACGTGTCTGCCTCAGCAGAAGTAAACACAAGGATGTGGCTTTTAAACAGGCTGTATGACAGTTAACAGTATTCAGACGATATATGAACAGTTGTAAAACTACAAATATAGCATTAAAGGGGTTCCATAATCTATATCGGCATGTAGACTTTGGGAACAGAAACAATGGGTCATGGAAAACCTACAGTGAGAGCTGCTCACTGGTGAAGGGGTACTGAATGGCTAATAGAGTGAGATTAGGTTAATTAAGAACAGCCCATCATTTTAAATGGCAACACACACAACATATACTTGAAAAAATGGCAAATGTCTTTTACACTAAAATATTTAATTATGGCAGACTAGTTTCCTTAAGTACATATTTAATAACAGGTGAGTTACCTTAAATATGACTGCAATTGGAATGTCTTCAGACAAGGTGTTATGCCTCAAATAAAACCTTCCTTGTTTCACAATTAGGTTTGTTCTGCTTTTCTTCTCATGGGTGGAGCTGCAAGGCAACAAGAAAGTATTATACTGCCTATATAGAGTTAAATAATATACAGGTTGCGTCTATGATGTATGCATGGGAGGGAAGAGAAACATTATACAAGGAAGAAATTTCACAAATTGATGTAAAAGATTAAGGGAATTGAGCAGGAGATTTTATTAAAATTATTTAAATTGTCCAATACTTACACAACACATTAGCATGAATGCACATACACATGTACAGTACATACATGATGCATGCAAAGCGCCAACACATTTTCAGATTCACTCATCCCCCTTAAATAACCTACCTTTAATGACATTCTTTAACAGCCTTTCCATCATCCCCATTTCTTATTACAAAGCACAATTCCGTATACTCTGTCTAGTTTCTAAATACAAAACATAGTTTCAGCTGTAGTTTCCCCTCACAGTTCTCTTCCCCATAACATGTACAAAATAATTCTTCCCCATCCACCTCAAATATGCATCTAACAATATGCAAATTTTGTATATCCACTCACATACAATAAGAATGTTTGATATTCCTTCCTCACACTAAAGCGAAGATAGACAAGAGGCATATATTCATATTCTTTTCATATACTCATTTTTTTATTCTCTTTAACAGGTACTTTTATAAGACAATCTCTGAAAAAAAATCATTTGACTAAAGTCACATAGGATGGTACGAGTTTAAAAAGTGCTAACTTCCTGTGAAAAAATATTCTATATACTAGCTACAAAAAAATCCTTAAATCTCATCATTCCACATTCTAACAATTTCGCCATGTTTATAACCAAGCTTCCATTTTTCTATTTTATTACCTCCAACATTTCTGCAAATAGACATTCTCTTCCACCTATTCCCCCACCATCCTAAACACCATAAGGAACCCTTACCCATCTACCTATAATTACAATCCTTCTGTTACAAAACCTTAGAAATGTCACCCATGGTGATAAACTACACCATCTACTTCTTAAATTTCTAACTCGCGTTCCTTATGACTTATATACAATATCCCCCTTTTTGCTGTATTAATATTAGGGACCCTCCAAAGGGCCAGTAATCTTGAAAAAACACTTTTGGCAGTAAATATATACCCAGATATGAAAACAAGCCCTCCCAAAAACTCTGAAAGAAAAAAAAAACTAAATTAATTTCAATTCCCATGCAAGTCCACATTCTCCATCATTTCAACTCTCCTCCATCTTTTCACATTATCTTAATACATTAATACTCTCTACACTCTCATCTAATCCAGTCATATTTACAAATAAAATTACTGCCTATTCAATTTAAATTAAACAATAAATGCTCATTACTATTCAAAAATGAGCACACATTGGACATCCCAGAGTGCCCACTGTAAACTGAGCATATACCAACAAAAAAAGTTTGGCCACTGAAGTACCACTGAGCAGTCGCACTTTCTACTGGCACATGCTGAGGGACAGAGCAGTCTAAGAAAATCTGGTACATTCTGCAAAACTAAACAAACTACCAGTTTCCTTATGTTTGTGCTGTACCTCGTAAATCTTTTTTTTCTTTTTTTTTTAAATAAACAGCAATAGAGATTCTGTTTTCTCCATCACATTTCCTGCACTGATGTACTGTACAATCACTAGCGTGTAAGCCCCATATGCATGCACAGTCTATCCCTATAAGGAAGGCAACGTGGAAGACACACATGCTCTTATACAAATACATTAAGAAAGGTAAGCAATTTCTTTCTTAAATAATGTAATTGTATAATGGCAATAATCCACTCATGTGCATGAGTATATTAGGATTTACTCACGGTTTGCTTTGTTTAAAAACTGTCTTTTCCCTCATGATCAAGCCACACCAAATGTGGGTAAATCCTGATATACCCCCCCCACACACAGTCACGGATTACTGCTTAATTATACACTATTCCAAAAACAAATGGTTCTGCCACCAATTACACCGAAAAACACTTGAAACTTGAAAACTTTAATATACGATAAGATAAAATAAAATAAGCACACTGGCTCATAAACCGGATAAGCGCTTTTGGTACAATACCTCTTTCAAATCCTAAATGTTTGCCAGTGAAATTTCCTCTTAAATACCTTCATTTCCTAATGTTCACTCACTTAGATGCATTTAGTAACCATAGCAGCATGCACACCCTTTTAATTATGTCATTTTGAGTGCTGAAGAGCTTTCCCTTTAGGTGCAGGTTTTAAAGGGACAAATGCATTCAGACCTGGTGACTGATCTGATTGCAAATTCATTATCCACTTCATCTCTTCAATTTCTGTTTACTAAATCCCCACCTCTTGGTGTTTCATGAAGCCTAGTTAGTGCCATGAACTTGAAAGAATGACTGTCATTTATACTAATTTGCATATAAAGTGCATTGCTGGTAACTTTTTTATATCAGATAAGTGCTTTAGGATACGTTCCTTGAGCATTTGATTAGTTTTCCCTATGTAGTATGCCTTGCAAGGACTGCAGGTTACCATATAGATAATGTTCTTACTCTGACAGTTTGCAAATCCTTCAAACTTAATAGTTCCTCTTAGTTAGGAGATGTGTAAAAGTATTGGAGATGTTTATATGAAAGCATGCCTTGCAACTTCCACATCTGAATGTACCAACTCTCCTGTTCATCTGAAAACTCCTGTCTTCAGAAATAGCTTCAGTTTCTGTTTAACATAATATTCTTAAGTTTTTCCTGTTCTTAAAAGAAAAGCTGGGTTGATCTCCAACAATTTCCCTAATTTTGTTGTCAGATGTTAGCACTGACCAAAATTTTCTGATGGCATTACGAATAGCAAAATTGACAGCTCTTCCCATCTTGCCAGGACCAGATTAGCATAACTATTTGCACATGGAGTTCCCATCACTACCCCCGACTTCTGCCAGTAGTAAGTACTACCGTACAGAAACATTGTTATACAAGACCAATTCCAAGAGACTACATAGTAAATGGATATCATTGGTAGCTTTGTGCTTCACACCAAAGTCTTTGATCGCTTCGATCCCCAAATCATTGGGTATGGACGTGAACAAATTGTTCACATCCATAGTTACCAATAATAAATTCTTACAAGTATTCATCTGTTGCAGTTTCTTGTAAAGTCTACTTAAGAACTCAGCAGAGTCCTTGATCACTGCAGGTGCGTGAGGTAGCAATTTATTTAACTCCCCTTCTACAAAAATAGAAAGGGGTTCAGTTACCCATCCTTTTCCTGTAACTACTGGTCGTATCGGAGGGTCATGTAGATTCTTATGCACCTTAGGCATTCCATTGATGCTAGGTACACAGTAGGATGACATACTTCAAAAAAATCAAACAGCTCTTTGCTTATCGATATATTCATGAGCTTGTCATAAAGCATGTCTTGTACACTATGTATAATGGTGTTCAAATCTTTTATCAATCCTCCTGCAGGTGGCTATATCCATTAGCATCTCCTTCATCTTGGTATCATAGAACGACATACAACTAACTGCCCCTCCTTTGTCAGCTTGTTTAATCATGATGTCATTCATATTCTGTAGTTCAAATAGTGCTCTCTTCTCATTTAGAGTTAAGTTGTGGAAATGTTTACTTCCCTTTTGCTGTCTATATTCAGCCACTTCATTTTCACATAATCGCACAAAAGCATCTACAGCCAGATGACATACAGGGACAAACGTACTTGTTTTTTTATATCCAATTCTAGTTTGAGATTCCTCACTGTTTATATTGCCAATTTATATTGTGTCTCTGAGTCACATTTCTCCCAAAATATTTTAGATCTAGGATAAGTTCACTCATTGGTGAACGCAAGGAGGGTATAAAACTCATTCCTTTCTCTAATAGTAGAGTCTGATCTCTTGTTAATACAATACTCAATATATTAAATACAAGGGAATCATTTATTCCTATAATCTCCGTTTCTTCTTCTCCCTGCTCTGGGGTCATACTTCCCTCAAGTTGTTGTTCTGCAACAAAAAAGGAAACTGTTGGTAAAGCAGTAAATGTACCACCCCATCTTTGGGTTTTAGTGGCATTCTGTATATCTAAATTCTTATTATTCAAAATGGATATATTTTCTTCACCCTGCTCAGATAGTTCTTCTATGCTCTCAGTATTGATTACCCAGCTAACAGTCTCCAAAGCATGTATCACAGCTTCACGTGTTCTTGAAACCTCTCTGTTTTTGCCTGGGTGTAGTATGCACTTCTGCTTCAACTACAATTCTCATTGGTTTCCTAGCGACTGTCTCCTCCTTTTCATGGCTTGCCACTATTCCATTGTTTATATTAGTCCTGGTCTGTACGGTCATTTTCTTGTCTTTCAGCCATTCAAATAGGTGACCCTTCCTAAAATCATTAAAATCCCTGGATAATTTGCTACTTCTCACTCCTTTTAACTTGGTATCATGAGCATCAAGCCTGTCCTGCAGTGCCCCTAGCTTCATCAAATTATTAGATAATGTCATTTGTTCCAGTTCATTCTGTTTTTGTTCTATTAGGGTTGCTGCTTCAACCTCCTGAGGTTTAAACAATTCTATCAAAACTTTCATCTAACTGAAACTAGTTCCTATATTAATCCTTTCCCATTTGGCAAGCAATTCAGGATACATATTTTCATAAGTTGGCATGCATCTTACTCTTAAACCTCGTGGGATAATGTGATATTGAAGGCACGCCTCCATATGAATAATTATATACTATTTCACCTTATCTTCTTCAAAACCTTATACATTTCCCCGGACTTCTAGAAAAAGGCCTCTATCTGAATAAATCACAAATCTAGGTGTCTCACCTTTACATCGTACGACTTCCGCAAATTTTAATTTCCTTAGGTACTTCATTCATTCAAGAAAAGGTGTTTACATTCTTTATTAAACAGCCTTTTCCTAAAACACCATTCATTTAAGGTCTTACAGTATACACATTATGAATTTTCTTTGTAAAGTCCCTAAATACTCAAGGTATTTCAGTTTCCCTTACAATTTCTATCAAACCATAACACAGCACTGAATCAAAAGCTTTGTCAATCTACATTAAAACTTCTTTCCTTCTACTCTCCATCTCTTCCGCCATTTCCCTAATACACAACAAAACACTTTTAATGCCCTTCCAATACTACAAAAACTGTTCCTCAGAATGTTCAGCACACTGGTCCATTGTTCTATCCTGAAATAATAGTGAATGCCTTGTCTGTATTAACTAAAGAAAATCTTCAATTCTTTACATACCTAAGAATAAATAATTCTTCACATCCCTTTTTGTTCAAAAAGTTGCTCACCTCTCAAAATTTATCTTGCCCTTCTTTCCTTCAGTCATTCATTAATTGAAAGCTAACTACAGCCCAGTTCAAGAAAATAGTGTATTTCACAGGTGGAGAAACCCTCTATGGAATTTACAATCCTAGAGAGGCTTACAGCGATTCTTGCAAAATATTTTGCACATCCTGTCAAAATTTCCACAGTATGGTGATTATGAGGGGGTGCGTAATGACCCAATGCATCCCTGGCTCCAAAAGGTGTGCTGAGTGACTGTTAGAAACGGCTATTTGGCAAGTATGGCTCATGCCACACATACAGAAAGACCATCCCCAGGATGTGCAGAGGCATGCATATGAGGGCTCTAGGTAGCATCAAGCACCAGTCATGTGAATGAAGGCCTACTAGATATGGACTCTTTTTGTAGGGGAAATGAAAGGGCTGGCAAGATCTCACTCAATTCACAAACAAACTGGATGCTGTAAGCCATTTGCACTGGATGGGGAAAGGAACAGGCTGGCTCTCAAGTTGGAGGGGAAAAAAGGGTCAAAAGGTAGCTAGTGGGATAGTGAGAAAAACATTTCCCAAGAACAGATGCCCCTTGCTGGGGGCCTGGAAACTGGCAACCTGGATATATTTATCAACAGCTAAGGCATTTCCATTTCCATGAAGAAATCATACCATTTGACTCCAAATTAATCAGAACATGCAGCGATGCAACCCAAAGTATCCATACAGATAAGGATACAATGTCT